>NC_041382.1:207413836-207417503 GCF_002162155.2 Triticum dicoccoides
TGAGCGCAATGAGCGTATTATGAAGTCCACTGACCATATTTTTACAAATATACAGTGACAGACAGTGTATTTATCTCGTTTGAAATTAAGCCATATTAACCGGAGAGGAGGCAGCATGGACTAGCATTACTTTGTTGTGTCCCGTCAACTTGCCGAACAAGAAGGTTGCAGGACGGGAGAAGCTTGCGCGCGGTGGCTCGCAGGACAAGGAGAAACTTTTGACTAATGCAAGCTCTCCCTCGCTCAGGCGGTGGACGTGCAACAGTTAATTTGGTGTCAGATTGCCAGAAGCATACACTATACTACTAGTGCTATTATTGTTCGACTTCCCGAACAGCCAAGCGCAAAGTTTACTAGTACTACTACTATAGCCCATAAAGGTACGTACTATACTAGTACGAGGAACCGGATTGAGGAGCGTCTGCACTCTTATTATAATTTTAAAATGTGATAAAGCAATCTTCAACACATTTGGTTCTCTTCGAGGGTTCTCGCATGTGATAATGGAAGTTGATTGCATGGAACACTCGCCACAATTCTGGCTTAATGCTGGCTCATATCCTGTTACAAATAGTAGCGCTCAGTAATATTGCCTCTTTTTTTGTTATTCAGCATGTAACAGGTCAGCAAACCTTGCGGCGCATCTTCGTGCGAACCGTGCTTGCTGCAGTTTGAATGTGGCCGAGAGCTGGCTTGATGAAACACCGCGCTTCCTACTTCTTTTTTGCGGGGTACCTCGCTTCCTAGTGACCAGTGTCTTGGCTGATCGTCCTAAGAATGCTTATATATGAATAAAGCTCTCTCATTTACCTGCAAAAGGATTAAGCCATATTAACCGGAAAGGAGGGAGTATGGACTAGCACTACTTTTTGGTGTGTCCCGTCAACTCGCAGAACAAGGAGAAACTTGCAGGACAAGGTGAAGCTCGCTTACACCTTTTAACTAATGCAACCTACCCTCGGTGGACATGCATCAGTCCATTCGGTGTCAGATTGTCAGAGGCATACACTGTAGTACCCAACATGCAGAGTACCATCATTGTTCGACTTCACGAAGGGGCGAAGAGCCAAGCGCAGTAGTACACGTACTTGGTTTTGCAGCTTCATACTACTCCACTCTCCGTCACAGTTTACAGGGCGCGCTTCATTATGATGCATTTTTCGCAATGCATTTCTACCACCAGAGAGACTTTAGACGCGTTTGGTTTAATGCGCAATTAATTAGGGCGTGGTAACCGCAATCAAGTCCATAATTTTCTCTCCATGTACTGTACTACTACGGAGTGCATGCATGTGTGTACCCAGGGTGGAAGCACTGCATGCATGTGTGTACGCATTATTTCCTCTAGTAATATACGCCGTGCTATAACTACCAATGCTATTTTTCAGGCCGACCGCTAGTCGCCTTGGTCCCACAGATTTTTTTCTTTTTTCTGAAGCGCGCTGTATAAACAGTGACGGATGGAGTAGTATGAGCGGATTTAAAGAAGAGCGTATTGATGGTTGCTTCTTTAGAGCAACTTATAGTGGGAAAGGTGGGGCTTATGATTTGACTGCTCATTACTCACTATTAATGCGACGCAACGACCGGGCTGAGTCTCCCATGCGGTTGTGCACTACCCCCTCGGTTCTTAAATATACTCCAAAGTATTTGTCTTTCTAGAGATTTCAACGAGTGACTACTCAAATATTTGTCTTTTTAGAGATTTCAAATGGACTGGCACATACGGATGTATATAGACATATTTTAGAGTGTAGATTCACTCATTTTGCTCAGTATGTAGTCACTTGTTGAAATCTCTGCTAAGACGAATAGAATATTTAGGAACGGAGGGAGTACACATACGAAGCAAAATGAGTGAATCTACACTAAAATATGCCCGTTTGAAATTTGTAAAAAGACAAATATTTAGGAACGAAGGAGTATAATTTTGTGCATGGCACATGGACCCGGATGATGAAGAGGCTTCTGGCAATGCTATCAAGCTTCCATCATTTGTTTACATAATTGACGTACTATACAAATAATTTTCCAGCGACATGAAATTGTACAATGGTGTGAGCTTTCAGCTTTTGTTTCACGTGTCTTGCCATCGATGCTCTTTAGGAAACAATAAAAAACTAACTTCCTTGCTAATGCATGTCAATTATTAGCAGATCAGAGTTAATAATTACATCACAACTGAAGACAAAGTTGTGAGAAGGTGTTAAATTAAAATTGACCCATGCTTTCATTGGCAGCAACGTCCGCCCAGCTCTGTCTAAATCAACAGGGCATGTTGGGAAAAAAGTAGCTGTCTGGAGCATGCAACATTCCGATCATTTTGTGCAGTTCCACTAAAATAGAGCTGAGCGTCCCTGTTCCAAAGATATCAAGTGTGATTACGATAATAGAGGACTGCTGATGAAACAATAAACACACAAATAGAAGCCGGTCACCTTTGCAGTCTCTCTTAAGACTAACTAGTTGGAGAAGATTAGGCTCGGAGTTGGATGAGGAGGATAGAGCAAAACCAATCTCCCTTTGTGCAGTCGCACTGAAATGTAGAGACGTTGCCCGTGTGACATTTTAGTACAACTGCACAAAACACTCTTAAGAAAAAAGTGATTTGTGCAGTTCACCAAAAGGTCGCAATAGCAACGAGGTGAAATGGATAGCCCTGTTTGCAAAAAAGAGGTAGAAAGGAAACAATTACTGGCCAATAACAGTTGATGACACATGCAACGATAAAAAAGAAGCATATTCCTTGTCCTAAGGGAAGATAACAACACGGTTGTGTTTGTCTAAAACGGTGTGAGGACGAGAATGCAATATGGAAAGTACGCCGGACGAGCTACGTTTTGGGCAAAGAACTATGGAAGATCCACATGCAGTGACGTGGGAAAACGGGCAGTGGAGCAAGGCCGGAGGGGATACCTGGAGGTCGTTGGGATGTAACTAGGTGAGCAGCGGCGGGCGGAATCTGCGAGCAGGTGGCATAGGCCCTGCCGCCCCGGAGCTTGGTCAGAGAGAACAGCGTGTACTGCAGATCGGGACGTGCTGCCTCGGTGCCATCGAACGGAGAAACGATGCACTTCCTCCCTTTCCCCCGGCGGACAGGATGCGGCCGGATCAGTGACCAACGGTGAGAGAGAGAGAGAGGCCACCGCGCTCCCTTTCCCCCGGCAGATGGGATGCGGCCGGATCAGTGACCAACGGTGAGAGAGAGAGAGAGAGGCCACCGCACTCCCTTTCCCCCGGTGGAGACGATGCGGCCGGATCAGTGACCAACGGTGAGAGAGAGAGGCCACCGGAGCCTTGTGTGAGATACTCTGAAGAGCGGACTACCTTTTCCTCCATAAAAATCATTTTATATTCTGTGTACGTGCCATTGAGCGCTATAACTTTATTTAAAAATAACATGGCAACGCGTCAAGTCGAACTTTGTTTCATGCACGCGTGGTACACGACCTCCCTAGGTAAACAACTGCTACATGCGTTCAAATTAGCACGTGGGCTGCCATTTCGTAAAGAAATGAGCTCCACCGTGTACCCACGCGGGTGTGGCTGGGCACGAAGCGTGAGTACATGCACGGTGCACCTATTCTCTTCTTGTATACGTACACCACCTACGTGGGGTTGTGTGAGAGAGATACAAACCCAGAGAGATATAGTGTGTGGGTTGGTT
>NC_041382.1:207417801-207532043 GCF_002162155.2 Triticum dicoccoides
GGGTCAATCAAAAAATTTAACATATGCAATGTGTGTGAAATAGAGTCCTGGATATAACATATATATAGAGGGGGCGATCCACAAGAAGAGAGTGGAGGTATCATCGGCTTTAGGTGTCCATAGAATCGAAGAGAGGGATGATGTGTGTGTGTGTGTGTGTGCGCGCGCGATTGATAAAAAGTGCCATCGAATTTGTGTGTGCCCACATCAAAGATATAGAGTGGGTGACCTACTGGAACGTGAGATGGGACATGTGCAGTTTGTCTCTGTGGCATGGATACCTACCTGCAGCGCTCGACTATCGGTGTGTGGTGGGGAAAGAGGGAGGCCCAATTAACTATAGAGGTACAATGGCTGGTATATGTGTGGAGGAGGAGAGAGGCCTACCTCATGTATTAAGGAGATCGATTTGCCTCATGTATTAAGGGAGATCGATCGGCATCCATGCATATGTGCAGGAGATGAATAAGGTTGGGAGAGAGACAGAGCTAGAGTGTTGGAGGGGGTGGTAGTGGAGTTGCTTCTTACAAATGGTGGGATAGGCTTGCTAGAAAAACGGAGGGCACGCCCGCAATATCAATAAGAGAGGAGATGGATGCTTGTTGTCTGTGCACGTGCGTGTGAGAGACGGGTCAGGAGGCATGCACGAATGATGAGGGGGGACAATATGGCTGTGGTAAGCAGATGTAACTACATAGGAAGATCAATCGCCCTTTGTAAGAGAAAGGAGAGACATAACTTGTGAGGTACGTCGATCGATGGGGGGTAGTTAAAGTCGATCTAGGTATATGTTGGGAGATCGATCGGTATACATGCATGTGTGTGTTAGAAGCAAAGGAGGCACGAGGAGAAGGATAGAGAGAGAGGGGTGCATGTAGGAGGTGGTACGATAGGCATACTATATCGAGGGGGAGGAGTGTGCGAGTACGAGAACGATGAAAAGAGTGGTGGGAGTGAGGCATGGACGGTGACAAGAGAAGAGGGGAAGCTTGTGTTTGTGCTAGGCACACCTGGCTAGAGAGGCATATCGATTGATGTGTTCCGTAAAGAAGGAGCTGGGGGGCCTACACACACCGTGGGTGAACGACCTAAAGTGAAAAGACGAATTTGCGCGATGGAGCTAGATAATGCTGAGGGAGGGTGAGAGGGATGCGGGCGTGTGCATGCACAAGAGAAAGTTAGCGCTGGCTACAAAGATAAGAGGGTTGTGTGGGTGTAAAAGACGAATAGAGATCATATATACTTCATTATAAAAAGCAAATTCGGATATTTGAAGAATTTATCATAGTGTTTCAAACCGACGGATGTGTGAATATATATAACGGTGATACACATGGTGTGGTTATGAACATGGTATACTACATTTAATATATTTTATCTCTACTCTTATAAAAAATGGAGTTGTTGATGATGGTGTGCCTGCCATCCTGCATTATAGGCCGTCTGATTTATATCTGGCGGATAGCAAGGAAACTATGATGGTTGAAGTTGGCAACAATCATGATTGTAGGTTCTTATTGAAATAGAGAAACAAATTCAAATTTAGTTCGAATTGCAGCGGTAGTATAGACATTTGGAATGCACTAAAATGTTGGTATGAATAGGTTACATGCATTATACTGCAAGTGAAAAAATTTAATCGGACATAACATGGATTCATACTCCCTCCTTCCATCTATATAGGGCGTAATGAGATTTTTAAGACCGCCTTTGACTATTGACAAGATTAATAGTACATGACATGCACAATGTGAAAATTATATCATTGAAAGAACCTTTCACAGACGAATTTAAAGGTGTGCTTTGTGTAAGTTGCATGTCATATATCATTGCTCTAATATTTGGTCAAAGTTAGCATCGAAAAACGCATTAGGCCCTATATAGATGGAAGGAGGGAGTAGCTTTGAATATCATTTGTATAGTAAAACGGGGCAAGACTCTCTCTTTGTGTGGTGTGAATAGTTTTATTTTTTTCGTTTTCTTTTTGGTTGAGGGAAGTGCGAATTTATTTGGTATGTACAAGTACAATATTACTACACGTTAGGCTTGTCCCTAAAATTCAACCCGCATCTTGTTATATCCCGAAAATTCAGTATCGTGCTCCCAAAACTGGCGCCTTCACAACCCGCGCCTTGCTATCCCGAAATTACAATGCGCGCGAAAACTCCCTCCAGCTGCCAAACCCCAACACGCGAAATCCCCCTTCTAACCCTGAGCCGGAAGGGCCGCTAGTTCAAATTGGTGGGGGGTACTTTTGTAACACACCCTACATTTTGGACAAGCGCGTTCCTAAGTCATGCTTCACCCCCTCCCATCGCCCCCTTTTCGCCATTCGAAATCCCAGGCCGCCATAACCTCTCCACTGTAGCCGTGAAACCCCACCCTCCTCCGTCCGCCATGTCACCGCTGCCCAGCCGGAGCCTCTTTCCCGATGATGTCGTCCACTGCAACAGCTCGACGTCCCTCGTCCACCTCCCCGGATGAGGATCCGTCGTCCATCTCGCCGTCCCGCCGGTTCAGCCACCCCGTCCTCCTCCGCCAAGGAGCTGCTCCGACGATCGCCTCGTCTATCGCGGCTGCTCCATCCCCACAGCGCCGCCTTAACCTGCTCCACCGGAACTGCAGCATCCTCAACGACTCCTCGGACGAAGCCGAGGCCTACTCGGCGCCACCAAAGAGGTTGTACACTCATCGCATCGCACCTTCTCCTTAACTCGACTTCCCAGCGCCGGCGGTGCTCCATCCCGCACCCCCATGGAGCGGCTACCTTGAAGCCGGCGCCGCGGGCGACATCTCCACGGCGGCTCTCCCCCAATGCGAGGCCCCTTCTGCGGCGGCGTCCATACCAGCCGAATCTGTTGCTGCTGCTTCGACTCTCACTCGATCGCTTGCTCTCCCAGCTGCTGCTGCTGCTCTCCCCCTCGCTCGTGCTGCTGCTCTGCTCCGATTAAGCCACACTTCAGTCGACTGAATCAACTTTTGGGTCAGTCGATTTTCAGGGGTTGGGGGGGCTCGCCGGAGTTAAGGAAGAACCACCCGCAGCGGGGACGGGGGCTCACCGGAGAGGTACCCCACTATCTATCTTAGGGTTCAGGGTGGTGGGCGGGGGGGGGGGCTAGAGGGCTGGCCGAGGCGGCGGTGGCGAGTTGTTTCGGGGCGGTGAGGCGGTGCTGGGCCGACGGTTCGGCCGGTGGTGGCTGGCGGCTCAGGGGGGTGCAGGTTGAAGATGAACTGCAGGCCCTCCCTAAACTACATGTCAAGTGCCTCTCTGCTACCATTGCTATCAGTTTCGACAGTAGCATTCAGATTCCATAGTAAATTTCAATTTTGATAGTTAAGTTCAGAGTCAACAGTTTTTACCTCATCTGTTGTAGTCAGGTGGTTTTTGTGATGTTAATTTTACATCCATTTTACATCATCTATTGGAGATGCTATTAGAATCCCACTTGGGATTGACGATGTCTGTCTTGTGCTGCTTCAGCCTTGACATCCTACGACTCATCGGAGCTGCTCCAACGACAGAAGATCCATCACAACAAAGCAGTGCCCTGGACGCCGTCTACAGATTCCTCCGATCTTCCTCCACACCTCCGACAGCCACCTCCACCTCAACTTTTTCAGTGACCAACCCAATGATGCTGAAGTCGACACGGCTACGGCGAAGAGGTTGTACACTTGTTGCATCACTTATTACTATACATTCACGTCGATCCATTAGGGCTATTTTGGTTCAACGGAAAAACATCGATCCACTGGTTGTTACCATCACTCTAAATTTCTGCATGCTCTCCTTACATAATCTCACCATATTTTTCGTATGCATGTCAGATATTGTACACAGTCATGCTGAACATGTAGAGAAAAAGAGAAGAGTTTTGTGCGGCAATACAATGTCATGCAGACATCGCTCCATGGTGGGTTCAATGGCAAACCCTCCCCACCCCTCTCCAGATTGTAATCCAGAGGAAGATATCTGTTCTGAGGCGGATTCGGACGCCGCTGACCACTCCTATTTACCCCCCAAGGTGTTTTCTCTACCTTGGCATGATGATGTTAGTCATATCATGCATATGTTGCCTTGCAGTCCCTACTTTTGACATCATATGTGTCATCTGCTTAGTTTAGACATGTTCTGTAATGCCACCTGTTTAGTTTCTATATCATATATGGGAATTATGCAGTCTCATGTCTTTTAGCCAGCCATAATATATGTGAAATGTGCAATGCCATCCTGTTTAACCAGGCATCATATATTTGAATGATATCTTGCCCATCCTTTTCTTCGTTACATTTCCATTTGTCGACAATGTTTGTACATTACACTATTCTTCCTGTGAATCAGCCATTTGGGTGGGAGATGGAAAAATCTGGAGTGAAAACAAGGCCTTCAGAGCAGACAGTGCTACCTGTCGAAGCAGATCTCTTGTTGGGTCCTGATAGCTCCTCAGAGATGGATTCAGAGACAGATGACCAGTCCTATTCCCCCACTGAGGTGTATGCTCTAACTTGGCACGGTTATACTACTCATATCATGCATACGGTGTCTTGCATTGCATAGTTTAGACATCATATACACAATATTCAACACCATGTTCTTAGTTCAGACATCATATCGAATGCCCTCTGTTTAGCATATAAATCACATATGTGAATTAAATGATGCGATCCTGATTACTTAGATAACATGTAGGTGAATTATCTCATGCGATCCTGTTTAGTTATTCATCATATCTTTGAATTATGTTATGCTATGCTATCCAGTTTAGATAGACATCTGCTACCTCTTCAGCTTGTGTTGGATTTCCCCGAAGAGGAAAGGATGATGCAGCAGAGTAGCGTAAGTATTTCCCTCAGTTTTTGAGAACCAAGGTATCAATCCAGTAGGAGGCCACGCTCAAGTCCCTCGTACCTGCACAAAACAATAGCTACTCGCAACCAACGCGATTAGGGGTTGTCAATCCTTTCACGGTCACTTACGAGAGTGAGATCTGATAGATAAAATATTTTTGGTATTTTTGGTATAGAGATGCAAAGTGAAAAGTAAAAGGCAAAGTAAAAAGCAAAACAAGATTAAAGTGATGGAGTTTGATATGATGAGAATAGACCCGGGGGCCATAGGTTTCACTAGTGGCTTCTCTCAAGAGCATAAGTATTCTACGGTGGGTGAACAAATTACTGTTGAGCAATTGACAGAATTGAGCATAGTTATGAGAATATCTAGGCCTGATCATGTATATAGGCATCACGTCCGTGACAAGTAGACCGAAACGATTCTGCATCTACTACTATTACTCCACTCATCGACCGCTATCCAGCATGCATCTAGAGTATTAAGTTAAAAATAGAGTAACGCCTTAAGCAAGATGACATGATGTAGAGAGATAAATTCATGCAATATGAAATAAACCCCATCTTGTTATCCTCTATGGCAACAATGCAATATGTGCCTTGCTGCCCCTTCTGTCACTGGGAAAGGACACCGCAAGATCGAACCCAAAGCTAAGCACTTCTCCCATGGCAAGAACTACCAATCTAGTTGGCCAAACCAAACGGATAATTCGAAGAGACTTGCAAAGATAACTAATCATACATAAAAGAATTCAGAGAAGATTCAAATATTATTCATAGATAGACTTGATCATAAACCCACAATTCATCGGTCTCAACAAACACACCGCAAAAAGAAGATTACATCGAATAGATCTCCACAAGAGAGGGGGAGAACTTTGTATTGAGATCCAAGAAGAGAGAAGAAGCCATCTAGCTACTAACTATGGACCCGAAGGTCTGAGGTAAACTACTCACACTTCATCGGAGAGGCTATGATGATGTAGAAGCCCTCCGTGATGATGGCCCTCTCTGGCGGAGCTCCGGAACAGGCCCCAAGATGGGATCTCATGGATACAGAAAGTTTCGGCAGTGGAATTAGGTTTTTGGCTCCTGTTCTGATCGTTTGGGGGTATGTAGGTATATATAGGAGGAAGGAGTACGTTGGTGGAGCACTGAGGGGCCCACGAGGCAAGGGCGCGCTCTAGGGGGGCACCCTCGTGACCGCCTCTCTGATGCCTTGGCGTAGGGTCCAAATCTCCTGGATCACGTTCGGTGAGAAAATCACGTTCTCGGAGGTTTCATTCCGTTTGGACTCCGTTTGATATTCCGTTTCTTCGAAACACTGAAATAGGCAAAAAACAGCAATTCTGGGCTGGGCCTCCGGTTAATAGGTTAGTCCCCAAAATAATATAAAAGTGGAAAATAAAGCCCAATATAGTCCAAAATAGTAGATAATATAGCATGGAGCAATCAAAAATTATAGATACGTTGGAGACGTATCAGGCATCCCCAAGCTTAATTCCTGCTCGTCCTCGAGTAGGTAAATGATAAAAAGAGAATTTTTTATGCGGAGTGCTACTTGGGCATAGTTTCAATGCAAATCATCTTAATTGTGACATGAATATTCAGATTCGAGAGATTCAAGACAAAAGTTTATATTGACATAAAAATAATAATACTTCAAGCATACTAACAAAGCAATTATGTCTTCTCAAAATAACATGGCCAAAGAAAGTTATCCCTACAAAATCATATAGTCTGGCTATGCTCTATCTTCACCACACAAAGTATTTAAATCATGCACAACCCCGATGACAAGCCAAGCAATTGTTTCATACTCTAACTTTTTCAAAACTTTTTCAATCTTCACACAATACATGAGCGTGAGCCATGGATATAGCACTATAGGTGGGATAGAATGGTGGTTGTGGAGAAGACAAAAAGGAGAAGATAGTCTCACATCAACTAGGCGTATCAACGGGCTATGGAGATGCCCATCAATAGATATCAATGTGAGTGAGTAGGGATTGCCATGCAACGGATGCACTAGAGCTATAAGTATATGAAAGCTCAAAAAGAAACTAAGTGGGTGTGCATCGAACTTGCTTGCTCACGAAGACCTAGGGCATTTTGAGGAAGCCCATCATTGGAATATACAAGCCAAGTTCTATAATGTAAAATTCCCACTAGTATATGAAAGTGATAACATGAGAGACTCTCTACTATGAAGATCATGGTGCTACTTTGAAGCACAAGTGTGGTAAAAGGATAGTAACATTGTCCCTTCTCTCTTTTTCTCTCATTTTTTTATTTGGGCCTTTTCTCTTCTTTTTTTATGGCCTCTTTTCTTTCTCTTTTTTTGCTTCTTTGGCCTCTTTTATTTATTTTTCGTCCGGAGTCTCATCCCAACTTGTGGGGGAATCATAGTCTCCATCATCCTTTCCTCACTGGGACAATGCTCTAATAATGATGATCATCACACTTTTATTTTTCTTACAACTCAGCAATTACAACTCGATACTTAGAACAAAATATGACTCTATATGAATGCCTCCCGCGGTGTACCGGGATATGCAATATGACAATCATGGAGTGTGTCATAATAAACGGAACGGTGGAAAGTTGCATGGCAATATATCTCGGAATGGCTATGGAAATGCCATAATAGGTAGGTATGGTGGCTGTTTTGAGGAAGGTATATGGTAGGTGTATGATACCGGCAAAAAGTGCGTGGTATTTAGAGAGGCTAGCAAAGGTGGAAGGGTGAGAGTGCGTATAATCCATGGACTCAACATTAGTCATAAAGAACTCATATACTTATTGCAAAAATCTAGAAGTTATCAAAGCAAAGTATTATGCGCACGCTCCTAGGGGGATAGATTGGTAGGAAAAGACCATCGCTCATCTCCGACCGCCACTCATAAGGAAGACAATCAATAAATAAATCATGCTCCGACTTCATCACATAACGGTTCACCATACGTGCATGCTACGGGAATCACAAACTTTAACACAAGTATTCTTTAAATTCACAACTACTCAACTAGCATGACTCTAATATTATCACCTCCATATCTCAAAACAATTATCAAGTATCAAACTTTTCTTAGTATTCAACACACTCAAAAGAAAGTTTCACAAATCTTGAATACCAAGCATATTATTATTAAGCAAATTACCATGCTATTAAGAGACTCTCAAAATAATTTAAGTGAAGCATGAGAGATTAATAGTTTCTTTAAAACAAATCCACCACCGTGCTCTAAAAGATCTAAGTGAAGCACATAGAGCCAAATTATAACGCTCAAAAGATATAAGTGAAGCACATAGAGCAAAATTATAACGCTCAAAAGATATAAGTGAAGCACATAGAGTATTCTATCAAATTTTAATTCATGTATGGCTCTCTCAAAAGGTGTGTACAGAAAGGATGATTGTGGCATACTAAAACAAAAAGACAAAAATAATACAAGACGCTCCAAGCAAAACACATATCATGTTGGTGAATAAAAATATAGCTCCAAGTAAATTACCGATGGAAGTGGACGAAAGAGGGGATGCCTTCCGGGGCATCCCCAAGCTTTGACTTTTTGGTGTCCTTGGATTATCTTGGGGGTGCCATGGGCATCCCCAAGCTTATGCTCTTGCCACTCCTTGTTCCATAATCCATCAAAAGAATTCACCCAAAACTTGAAAACTTCACAACACAAAACTTAAAGTAGAAAACTCATGAGCTCCGTTAGCGAAAGAAAACAAAAAACCACTTCAAAGTACTGTAATGAACTCATTCTTTATTTATATTGGTGTTAAACCTACTGTATTCCAACTTCTAGATGGATTATAAACTATTTTACTAACCATAGATTCATCAAAATAAGCAAACAACACACGAAAAACAGAATCTGTCAAAAACAGAACAGTCTGTAGTAATCTGTAGCTAGCACAAGATCTTGAACCCCAAAAATTCTAAAATAAATTTCTGGACGTGAGTAATTTATCTATTAATCATCTGCAAAAATAATTAACTAAATAGCACTCTTCAAATAAAAATGACAGCAGTTCTCGTGAGCGCTAAAGTTTCTGTTTTTTACAGCAAGTTCAACAAGACTTTCCCCCAAGTCTTCCCAACGGTTCTACTTGGTAAAAACACTAATTAAACACAAAAAACACAACCAAAACAGAGGCTAAATAATTTATTTATTACTAAACAGGAGCAAAAAGTAAGGAATAAAAACAAAATTGGGTTGCCTCCCAACAAGCGCTATCATTTAACGCCCCTAGCTAGGCATAAAAGCGAGGATAGATCTAGGTATTGCCATCTTTGGTAGGCAATCCATAAGTGCCTCTCATGATAGTTTCATGTGTAAATTTTATTTCCTTTCTTGGAAAGTGTTCCATGCCCTTTTTTAATGGAAATTGAAATCTAATATTCCCTTCCTTCATATCAATAATCGCACCAACCGTTCTAAGGAAAGGTCTACCAAGAATAATAGGTCAAGAAGGATTGCAATCTATATCAAGAACAATGAAATCTACGGGCACATAATTCCTATTTGCAACAATAAGAACATCATTAATCCTTCCCATAGGTTTCTTAATAGTACAATCCGCAAGATGCAAGTTTAGAGAGCAATCATCAAAATTGCGGAAATCTAGCAAATCACACAAAGTTTTGGGGATAGTGGAGATACTAGCACCCAAATCACACAAAGCATAAAACTCATGATCTTTAATTTTAATTTTAATAGTTGGTTCCCACTCATCATAGAGTTTTCTAGGGATAGAAACTTTCAACTCAAGTTTTTCTTCATAAGATTGCATCAAGGCATCAACAATATGTTCGGTAAAGGCTTTCTTTTGACTATAAGCATGTGGAGAATTTAGCACGGATTGCAACAAGGAAATACAATCAATTAAAGAGAAACTTTCATAATTAAATTCCTTGAAATCCAATATAGTGGGTTTAGCAACATCTAGATTTTTATTTCTTTCAATCCCACTTTCATCAATTTCATCATAAAGATCTTGATACTCCGAATTTTTAGAACGCCTTCTAGGTAAAGGAAGATCATATTAAGTTTCATCAAGATTCATATTTCAAAACAAAGATTTAATAGGAGACACATCAATAACTTTTAGATCTTCATCTTGATTTTCATAGGAATTCGGTTTAGCGGCCATCTTATTGACTAAGGTGGCTTGCATATCCGAAATTTCAGCAGTCATCTTTTCTAGACGAGCAATTTGGGATCTCATACCATCAAATTCTTTAGACATATCATCAAGCTCATTATTCATATAACTCATAAAACTTTTTTGTTCTTTAAGCTCGTTTCTAAAGAAATTATTTTGCTCGAATTGCAAAACCATAAACTTCCTAACATCGTTTTGAATCTCCTCTAACCCTTTAAGGTGAAGATCACGAAATCTCGGTTGAGCCATCGCGATAAACAAGCAATCCAACACACGAGCAAACAAAAAGGCAAGCGGAAAAGAGAGTGAGGAGAAGGAGAAGGAGATTGGGAAAGAGAGGGTGAATAAAACGGCAAGGGTGAAGAGGGGGAGAGGAAAACGAGAGGCAAATGGCAAATAATGTAATGCGAGAGATAGGGATTGTGATGGGTACTTGGTATGTTGACTTTTTGCGTAGACGCCCTGGCAACGGCGCCAGAAATTCTTCTTGCTACCTCTTGAGCTTGCGTTGGATTTCCCTGAAGAGGAAAGGATGATGCAGCAGAGTAGCATAAGTATTTCCCTCAGTTTTTGAGAACCAAGGTATCAATCCAGTAGGAGGCCACGCTCAAGTCCCTCGTACCTGCACAAAACGATGGCTACTCGCAACCAACGCGATTAGGGGTTGTCAATCCCTTCACGGTCACTTACGAGAGTGAGATCTGATAGATATAATATTTTTGGTATTTTTGGTATAGAGATGCAAAGTGAAAAGTAAAAGGCAAAGTAAAAAAGGAAAACAAGATTAAAGTGATGGAGATTGATATGATGAGAATAGACCCGGGGGCCATAGGTTTCACTAGTGGCTTCTCTCAAGAGCATAAGTATTCTATGGTGGGTGAACAAATTACTGTTGAGCAATTGACAGAACTGAGCATAGTTATGAGAATATCTAGGCATGATCATGTATATAGGCATCGCGTCCGTGACAAGTAGACCGAAATGATTCTGCATCTACTACTATTACTCCAGTCATTGACCGCTATCCAGCATGCATCTAGAGTATTAAGTTAAAAACAGAGTAACGCCTTAAGCAAGATGACATGATGTAGAGAGATAAATTCATGCAATATGAACCCCATCTTGTTATCCTCGATGGCAACGATGCAATACGTGCCTTGCTGCCCCTTCTGTCACTGGGAAAGGACACCGCAAGATCGAACCCAAAGCTAAGCACTTCTCCCATGGCAAGAACTACCAATCTAGTTGGCCAAACCAAACGGATAATTCAAAGAGACTTGCAAAGATAACCTATCATACATAAAAGAATTTAGAGAAGATTCAAATATTATTCATAGATAGACTTGATCATAAACCCACAATTCATCGGTCTCAACAAACACGCCGCAAAAAGAAGATTACAGTGAATAGATCTCCACAAGAGAGGGGGAGAACTTTGTATTGAGATCCAAAAAGAGAGAAGAAGCCATCTAGCTACTAACTATGGACCCGAAGGTCTGAAGTAAACTACTCACACTTCATCGGAGAGGCTATGATGATGTAGAAGCCCTCCGTGATGACGGCCCTCTCTGGCGGAGCTCCAGAACAGGCCCCAAGATGGGATCTCGTGGATATAGAAAGTTGCGGCGGTGGAATTAGGTTTTTGGCTCCTGTTCTAATCGTTTGGGGGTACATAGGTATATATAGGAGGAAGGAGTACGTCGGTGGAGCACCGAGGGGCCCACGAGGCAGGGGGCGCGCCCTAGGGGGGGCTCCCCCCACCCTCGTGACCGCCTCTCTGATGCCTTGGTGTAGGGTCCAAGTCTCCTGGATCACGTTCGGTGTGAAAATCACGTTCCCGAAGGTTTCATTCCGTTTGGACTCCGTTTGATATTCCGTTTCTTCGAAACACTGAAATAGGCAAAAAACCAGCTATTCTGGGCTGGGCCTCCGGTTAATAGGTCAGCAAAAATAATATAAAAGTGGAAAATAAAGCCCAATATAGTCCAAAACAGTAGATAATATAGCATGGAGCAATCAAAAATTATAGATACGTTGGAGACGTATCAACATCATATATGTGAAATTATGTCATGCTATCCATTTTTGTTAAACAATATGCATGTCAACTATTTCATGCCCTCTTTTTTCCACCCTATCTATTGCATCTGTCTCTCATACAACATTGTCTGTACATTCAACTATGTTTCCTATTTATCAGCCATTTGAATTGGAGCGGGTGATGCCAGTATCTAGCGGACTAAAAACACGGTCTTCAAATAAAACTGTGCTACCTCTTGGTGAAGATAGCACCCCGGTTGTACATGCACAAGAACCAGCCCTACCACACATAACCCAAACTCTCGCAGATTGTACCCCTACTACGATGGACAGAGAACCAGCTTCACCCAATCTAACCCCAACCCCAGCCGATAGTAACCCAATTCCTGTTGACACAGCACCATCTCCACCACAGAGCTCCCAAACAAGAGCAGTTAGTAAGGCAGCTCCAGTGCCCAAAGGGCTAGTACTATCCCGACGAACCCCAACTCCACCAGTTAGTAAAGCCTATTCCTGTGGAGGAAGCACAACTAGCTAGTAGTAGTTTAGCATCTATCGCATTTGATGTTGTTAAATCGTATGTGCGTATCTTCCCATCTTGGAAATATTATACTGAAGATGAAGGAAAATGCCAGTTGTAGGTGTTTGTCCAGGAGTTATGTGTAAGTAATGTTATTCATGGCAATTAATTTGCTTCGTCCCATACATCCTACCTCCATGATGGTTATAATACAACAAATTTTCCCATTTTTATCTATAGAGAAGGACCGATTTGGAAACTCAGGATGAGGTAACATGTGCTAATACCTCTGCTATCTTCAAGAATGCTTGGTGGCAGTATCGGAATTACCTGAAGAAAACGTACTTCACCGGCAAAGAAACTCATCAAATTCCCTTACGTTCTCCTGAGACACATTTACTGGATGATGACTGGGAACGCCTTGTTCTGTACTGGTCCTGAACCAAGAATGTGGTAAGGTCTATGAGCTCATTTTCTATTTTTAAGTATTATATTCTTGCATCTTATTGTACTCTGTTCATGTAGAACAAGTGCCTAAACCTGAAGAACAACTGTTCTAATTTAAGATTCCATTGCTACCATAGGACATAGATATATGTTTGTTTGATGATTTTATTATGTACTAGTACTTGGCAATAGAAGACTTGGTAGTTTAATCCTGTCCACCTTACTAATGAACTGGCTCACCGAAATGAGTTTCATATACTAGTACATGCTAAACTTGTTATGTGTTTGCTTGTTTCTTCTTTTAGAATGCTGACAGAATATTGGGGAAGAGTGCCTTATTAAGCAACGGTAAAGGAAGTAATGCAGATAAGGTTCAGGATAGTGACACATCCTGTCTTGGTTTAGTGTTGGAGTTACTGGCCACTACCGCTTGCACAAGCTATTCAAACTCATTGTCTGAATCAGTTCAGTTTCTTGAGTCTCAACTACAAGCTGAAAGACATCGATCAGCTGTGATGCGACAAGAAGCGGAAGGACCGCGGAAGTCCCTGGAGCATTCAGATGCATACTCCCTGGTGCAACATCAAGCGTTGCCAGCATGGTGGATACCCAGGATAACGTTTCTTGAGCTCTTCTGAAGTTGTTTCAGTTATGCTCTTGTTTTGCTGTCACGTTTATTTGCACTGGTGGCCAATTTTGACAGCTAGTGTATATGATATGCTGCTTTGTTCCCTATATTTGCACTGGTGGCGAACTTTGATGCCCAGTGGATGTAATATGTGTAATAGTCGTGATAGCCTAGCGTTAGTTGCTTGCTTATTTATTTCCTTGTTGTCTTGTTTATTTGTTTGCTTGTAGTCATTGTAGTTCTTTTTCCGCGGTTAACTAGTGGCTGCAATAACCTATTTTTTAAAACTAGGCCACAATAACCATGGGCTAATATTTACTGTAGTGACACTGGGTCTCGTACGGGCCGAAGAAACAGTGGGCCTTCTACGGGCCATAGAAACAGTAGGCCTTCTAGGGGCCGTAGAAACAATGTGCCTTCTATGGGCCGTATCATCAATGGGCCTTATACGGGCCGTATGATCGATTGGCCAAACATGGGCCAATAACAGGCCGCATTATGGCCGGAAATGGGCTAGAGTTGGAATCATCCGTTCATGGGCCGACCGTAACGGGCCATCATTAATAGGCCGTATTTGATGACGCTATGAAAACGACCCAACGTATTAATAGACCACAAACGGGCCGACTGTAACCACGGGCTGAATTTGGCCCACAAGCAGAAAATGACAGTAACGGGCCATAAGTAAACGAATGCTGGAAATGAGCCCAAGAATAAATGGGCTCTGAGAAGGCCAAAAGATAACATGGGCTGGAAACGGCCCAACAGAATAACGAGCCGTTAATGGGTATAAAGTGATACACTGTTCATTACGGGCCAGTTTCACCACGGGCTGTTAATGGGTGTAAAGTGATACACTGTTCATTACGGGCCAGTTTCACCACGGGACGTTAATAGGCCAAGAGTTACATAGGGCCTCATATGGGCCGAAAGACGTCATGGGCCATACATGGGCCAGAAGTGAAAACGGGATGGAATCATATTGGATGGCCCAGATGACGCTACTGGGCCTAATTCGGATAGGGTGTAACGGGCCTTGGGTTAGCAGGCTGTAAATGGGCTATATGCGAACAGGCCGTTAACAGGCTTTCCATGGGCCGGCCCTCCACCTTTTGACCAAGTCAAACGGACCAACCTTTTCACAGGAATGGGCCTCTGTTGGGCTGTGCCACACATCAACGTATCATAGGCGCCTATCTGACCCACTGACGAGCTGACACATGTTTCGTCCGGCCAATAAGAATTTTACACATGGAAATTTCCCATTGGTCGGGGCTGTTAACGGGTTATCGGATCCAAAATCCGACCCGATATCTTAACAGTGTTCCGTTACGGTGGATGCCACGTGTCGGTCACCCTTGACGAAAGCACTTCTCTGACGCGCGATTTATCGTCATGGAAGTGGACACTTCCGTGATGATAATTTTGGTAATGTCATGGAACACTTCTGCGATAGCACAGGTATGACTATCTTGATTCTGTAATAAATTTGTCATGGATGTACATGCATGACAAAAAACGCGACCTACTGTGACAAACATGTATCATCACGGAAGTGTATTTTTTTGTAGTGATGGCCTCGGAACACTGAGACCAAAAGGTTGAACGTGAATCATATAGTAGATATGATCAACATAGTGATGTTCACCATTGAAAACTACTCCATCTCACGTGATGATCGGACATGGTTTAGTTGATATGGATCACGTGATCATTTAAATGACTAGAGGGATGTATATCTAAGTGGGAGTTCTTAAGTAATATGATTAATTGAACTTTAATTTATCATGAACTTAGTCCTGATAGTATTTGCAAATTATGTTGTAGATCAATAGCTCATGTTATAGCTCCCCGTTTATTTTTGATATGTTCCTAGAGAAAAATAAGTTGAAAGATAATAGTAGCAATGATGCGGAGTGGATCCATGATCTGAGGATTATCCTCATTGCTGCACAGAAGAATTATGTCCATGATGCACCGCTAGGTCACGAACCTTTTGCAGGAGCAGATGCAGACATTATGAATGTTTGACAAAGCTCGGTATGATGACTACTTAATAGTTTAGTGCACCATACTTTATGGCTTAGAATCGGGACTTAAAAATTGTGTTTGAATGCCACAGAGCATATAAGATGTTCTAAGAGTTGAAATTGGTATTTCATACTCATGCCCGTGTCGAGACGTAGGAGACCTCTGACAGTACTTTGCCTACAAGATGGAGGAGAATAGGTCAACCAGTGAACATGTGCTCAGATTTTCTGGGTACTACAATTGCTTGAATCAAGTGGGAGTTAATCTTCCAGATAAGATAGTAATTGACAAAGTTCTCTAGTCACTATCACCAAGTTACTAGAACTTAGTTATGAACTATAATATGCAAGGGATGACGAAAGTAATTCCCAAGCTCTTAGTGATGCTGAAATCGACGAAGGTAGAAATCAAGAAATAGCATCAAGTGTTGATGGTTAACAAGACCACTAGTTTCAAGAAAAGGGCAAAGGGAAAGAAAGAGGAACTTCAAAGAATAATAGCAAGCAAGTTGATGCTCCCATGAAGAAGCCCAAAGCTAGACCCAAGCCAGGAACTGAGTGCTTCTACTGCAAAGGAAATGGTCACTGGAAGTGGAACTGCCCTAGATACTTGGCGGATAAGAAGGTTGGCGGATAAGAAGGATGGAAAAGTGCACAAAATTATATTTGATATAAATTTTAGTGATGTGTACTTTACTAGTGTTTATAGCAACCCCTCAGTATTTGATACTGGTTCAGTTGCTAAGAGTAGTAACTCGAAACGGGAGTTGCAATATAAATAGAGACTAGTGAAAGGCGAGCTGATGATGTGAGTTGGAAGTGATTCCAAGGTTGATAAGATCACCATCGCACACTCCCTTTACCTTCGGGATTAGTGTTGAACCTAAAATAAATGTTATTTGGTGTTTGCGTTGAGAATAATATGATTGGATCATGTTTATTGCAATACAGTTATTCATTTAAGTCAAAGAATAATTGTTATTCTGTTTACATGAATAAAACCTTCTGAGGTCATACACCCAAGGTGAATGGTTTATTGAATCTCGATCGTAGTGATACACATATTCATAATATTGAAGCCAAAATATGCACGATTAATAATGATAGTGCAACTTATATGTGGCACTGCCGTTTAGGTCATATTGGTGTAAAGCGCATGAAGAAACTCCATGCCGATGGGCTTTTGGAATCACTTGATTATGAATCATTTGATGCTTGCAAACCATGACTCATGGGTAAGATGACTAAAACTCCATTATCCGGAACAATGGAGCAAGCAACTGACTTATTGGAAGTAATATATACTGATGTATGCAATCCGATGAGTGTTGAGGCTCACAGCAGGTATCGTTATTTTCTGACCTTCACAGATGATTTGAGCAGATATGGGTATATCTACTTGATGAAACATAAGTTTGAAACATTTGAAAAGTTCAACCAATTTCCGAGTGAAGTGGAAAATCATCGTAACAAGAAAATAAAGTTTCTGCGATCTGATCGTGGAGGAGAATATTTGAGTTATGAGTTTGGTTTTCATTTGAAACAATGCAAAATAGTTTCACAACTCACGCCACCTGGAACACCACAGTGTAATGGTGTGTCTAAACGTCGCAACCGCACTTTATTAGATATGGTGCGAACTGTGATGTCTCTCACTAATTTACCGCTATCGTTTTCGGGTTATGCTTTGGAGACGACTGCATTCACGTTAAATAGGGCACCATCTAAATCTGTTGAGACGACACCTTATGAACTGTGGTTTGGCAAGAAACCCAAGTTGTCGTTTCTTAATGTTTCGGGCTGTGATGCTTATGTGAAGACTTCAACCTGATAAGCTCGAACCCAAATCGGAGAAATGTGTCTTCATGAGACTGCTGGGTACACGTTCTATCACAGATCTGAAGGAAAGATATTCATTGCTAAGAATGGACACTTTTTAGAGAAGGAGTTTCTCTCGAATGAAGTGAGTGGGAGGAAAGTAGAACTTGATGAGGTAATTGTACCTTCTCCCTTATTGGAAAGTAGTTCATCACTAAAAACAGTTCCAGTGATTCCTACACCAGTAAGTGAGGAAGCTAATGATGATGATCATGAAACTTCTGATCAAGTTACTACCGAACCTCGTAGGTCAACCAGAGTAAGATCCGCACCAGAGTGGTACAGTAATCCTATTCTGGAAGTCATGTTACTTGACCATGACGAACCTACGAACTATGAGGAAGCGATGATGAGCCCAGATTCCGCAAAATGGCTTGAGGCCATGAAATATGAGATGGGATCCACGTATGAGAACAAAGTGTGGACTTTGGTTGACTTACCCAGTGATCGGCAGGCCAAAGAGAATAAATGGATCTTCAAGAAGAAGACTGACGCTGACGATAATATTACTGTCTACAAAGCTCGACTTGTTGCATAAGGTTTTTGACAAGTTCAAGGAGTTAACTACGATGAGACCTTCTCACCCGTAGCGATGCTTAAGTCCGTTCGAATCATGTTAGCAATTGCCGCATTTTATGATTATGAAATTTGGCAAATGGATGTCAAAACTACATTCCTTAATGGATATCTTAAAGAAGAGTTGTATATGATGCAACCAGAAGGTTTTGTCGATCCAAAAGGTGCTAACAAAGTGTGCAAGGTCCAGCGCTCCATTTATGGACTGGTGCAAGCCTCTCAGAGTTGGAATATACACTTTGATAGTGTGATCAAACCATATGGTTTTATACAGACTTTTGGAGAAGCATGTATTTACAAGAAAGTGAGTGTGGGTGCTACCTCTTGAGCACTGCGTTGGTTTTCCCTTGAAGAGGAAAGGGTGGTGTTGTAAAGCAGCGTAAGTATTTCCCTTAGTTTTTTAGAACCAAGGTATCAATCCAGTAGGAGACCACGCGCGAGTCACCTCGTACCTACACAAACAAATAAGAACCTCGCAACCAATGCGATAAAGGGGTTGTCAATCCCTTCACGGCCACTTGCAAGAGTGAGATATGATAGAGATGATAATAATAAGATAAATATTTTTGGTATTTTTATGATATAGATTGAAAGTAAAAGATAGCAAAATAAATTAGATCGGAAACTTGTATGATGGAAAATAGACCCGGGGGCCATAGGTTTCACTAGTGGCTTCTCTCAAGATAGCATAAGTATTACGGTGGGTGAACAAATTACTATCGAGCAATTGATAGAAAAGCGAATAATTATGAGAATATCTAGGCATGATCATGTATATAGGCATCACGTCCGAGACAAGTAGACCGAAATGATTCCGCATCTACTACTATTACTCCACACGTCGACCGCTATCCAGCATGCATCTAGAGTATTAAGTTCATAAGAACAGAGTAACGCCTTAAGCAAGATGACATGATGTAGAGGGGTAAACTCATGCAATATGATATAAACCCCATCTTTTTATCCTTGATGGCAACAGTACAATACATGTCTTTTCCCTTTCTGTCACTGGGATCGAGCACCGCAAGATTGAACCCAAAGCTAAGCACTTATCCCATTGCAAGAAAGATCAATCTAGTAGGCCAAACCAAACTAATAATTCAAAGAGACTTGCAAAGATAAACCAATCATACATAAAGGAATTCAGAGAAGATTCAAATATTGTTCATAGATAATCTGGATCATAAACCCACAATTCATCGGATCTCGACAAACACACCGCAAAAAGAAGAGTTACATCGAATATATCTCCAAGAGAATCGAGGAGAACTTTGTATTGAGATCCAAAGAGAGAGAAGAAGCCATCTAGCTACTAGCTATGGACCCGAAGGTCTGAGGTAAACTACTCACACATCATCGGAGGGGCCATGGAGTTGATGTAGAGGCCCTCCGTGATCAATGCCCCCTCCGGTGGAGATCTGGAAAAGGCCCCAAGATGGAATCTCTTGGGTACAGAAGGTTGCGGCAGTGGAAATAGGGTTTCGTGGTGCTCCTGGATGTTTGCGGGGTATATGGATATATATAGGAGGAAGAAGTAGGTCGGTGGAGCAACGAGGGGCCCACGAGGGTGGAGGGCGCGCCCCCTGCCTCGTGGATGCCTTGTTGATTGCTTGACATCCACTCCAAGTCCTCTGGATCACATTTGTTCCAAAAATCACGTTCCCGAAGGTTTCATTCCATTCGGACTCCGTTTGATATTCCTTTTCTACGAAACACTGAAATAGGCAAAAAAAAACAGCAATTTGGGATGGGCCTCCGGTTAATAGGTTAGTCCCAAAAATAATATAAAAGTGTAAAATAAAGCCCATTAACATCCAAAACAGATAATATAATAGCATGGAACAATAAAAAATTATAGATACATTGGAGACGTATCAAGCATCCCCAAGCTTAATTCCTGCTCGTCCTCGAGTAGGTACATGATAAATACAGAATTTTTGATGTGGAATATTTCCTAACATATTTCTCAATGTAATTTTCTTTATTGTGGCATGAATGTTCAAATCCGAAAGATTCAAGATAAAAGTTTAATATTGACATAAAAATAATAATACTTCAAGCATACTAACTAAGCAATCACCTCTTCTCAAAATAACATGGCCAACGAAAGTTCATACCTGCAAAATCATATAGTTTGGTCATGCTCCATTTTCGTCACACAAGAATGCTCTCATCATGCACAACCCTGATGACAAGCCAAGCAATTGTTTCATACTTTAGTAATCTCAAACCTTTTTCAACCTTCACACAATACATGAGCGTGAGCCATGGATATAGCACTATGAGTGGAATAGAATATAATGAAGGGGGTTATGTGGAGAAGACAAAAAAAGGAGAAAGTCTCACATCGACGCGGCTAATCAATGGGCTAGGGAGATGCCCATCAGTTGATGTCAATGCAAGGAATAGGGATTGCCATGCAACGGATGCACTAGAGCTATAAATGTATGAAAGCTCAACAAAAGAAACTAAGTGGGTGTGCATCCAACTTGCTTGCTCACGAAGACCTAGGGCACTTGAGGAGGCCCATTGTTGGAATATACAAGCCAAGTTCTATAATGAAAAATTCCCACTAGTATATGAAAATGACAAAACAAGAGACTCTCTATCATAAAGATCATGGTGCTACTTTGAAGCACAAGTGTGGAAAAAGGATAGTAGCATTGCCCCTTTTTATTTTCTTTTTTTTCTTTTTTTTTCTTTTTTTCTTCTTTTTTTGGCCTTCTTTTCTTTTGGCCTTTCTCTTCTTTTTTTATGGGACAATACTCTATTAATGATGATCATCACACTTCTATTTATTTATAACTCAATGATTACAACTCGATACTAGAACAATATATGACTCTATATGAATGCCTCCGGCGGTGTACCGGGATGTGCAATGACTCATGACTGACATGTATGAAAGAATTATGAATGGTGGCTTTGCCACAAATACGATGTCAACTACATGATCATGCAAGGCAATATGACAGTGATGATGCGTGTCATAATAAACGGAACAGTGGAAAGTTGCATGGCAATATATCTCGGAATGGCTAAGGAAATGCCATAATAGGTAGGTATGGTGGCTTTTTTGAGGAAGATATAAGGAGGTTTATGTGTGATAGAGCGTATCATATCACGGGGTTTGGATGCACCGGCGAAGTTTGCACCAACTCTCAAGGTGAGAAAGGGGAATGCACGGTACTGAAGAGGCTAGCAATGATGGAAGGGTGAGAGTGCGTATAATCCATGGACTCAACATTAGTCATAAAGAACTCACATACTTATTGCAAAAATATACAAGTCATCAAAAACCAAGTATTACGTGCATGCTCCTAGGGGATAGATTAGTAGGAAAAGACCATCGCTCGTCCCCGACCGCCACTCATAAGGAAGACAATCAAATAACACCTCATGTTTCAAATTTGTTACACAATGTTTACCATACGTGCATGCTACGGGACTTGCAAACTTCAACACAAGTATTTCTCAAATTCACAACTACTCAACTAGCACGACTTTGATATCACTATCTCCATATCTCAAAATAATCATCAAGTATCAAACTTCTCTTAGTATTCAATGCACTTATATGAAAGTTTTTATTATGCCTAAAATAAAATTGACATGTTGTTCTAAAGGACTCTCAAAATAATATAAGTGAGACATGAGAGATCAATTATTTCTATAAAATAAAACCACCGCCGTGCTCTAAAAGATATAAGTGAAGCACTAGAGCAAAAACTATATAGCTCAAAAGATATAAGTGAAGCACATAGAGTATTCTAATAAATTCCAATTCTTGTGTGTCTCTCTCAAAAGGTGTGTACAGCAAGGATGATTGTGGTAAACTAAAAATCAAAGACTCAAATCATACAAGACGCTCCAAGAAAAACACATATCATGTGGCGAATAAAAATATAGCTCCAAGTAAAGTTACCGATGAACGAAGACGAAAGAGGGGATGCCTTCCGAGGCATCCCCAAGCATAGGCCTTTTGGTGTCCTTGTATTTTACCTTGGGGTGCCTTGGGAATCCCCAAGCTTAGGCTCTTTCCACTCCTTGTTCCATAATCCATCAAATCCTTACCCAAAACTTGAAAACTTCACAACACAAAACTTAAAAGAAAATCTTCGTGAGCTCCGTTAGTAAAAGAAAACAAACCACCACTTCAAGGTACTGTAATGAACTCATTATTTATTTATATTGGTGTTAAACCTACTGTATTCCAACTTTTCTATGGTTTATAAACTCTATTACTAGCCATAGATTCATCAAAATAAGCAAACAACACACGAAAAACAGAATCTGTCAAAAACAGAACAGTCTGTAGTAATCTGTAGGTTTCGAATACTTCTGGAACCCCAAAAATTCTAAAATAAATTTATGGATGTGAGTAATTTATCTATTAATCATCTGCAAAAAGAATTAACTAAATATCACTCTCCAATAAAAATATGGCAGCAATTCTCGCGAGCGCTAAAGTTTCTGTTTTTTACAGCAAGATTAAAAAGACTTTCCCCAAGTCTTCCCAAAGGTTCTACTTGGCACAAACACTAATTAAACACAAAAAAACAACCAAAATAGAGGCTCGATAAATTATTTATTACTAAACAGGAGAAAAAAGCAAGGAATAAAAATAAAATCGGCTTGCCTCCCAACAAGCGCTATCGTTTAACGCCCCTAGCTAGGCATAAAAGCGTAGATAGATCTAGGTATTGCCATCTTTGGTAGGCAATTCTTCAATAAGACACCTATAACTTTTAGGAGTTTATTTATTTTTATTAATTATCAAACTCCTAGGCACTAAATCAAGAAAATCATTTGTAGCAATAGGTTCCTTAAGGATAGTGAGAAAATTGGGGTGAACACTTATGGATTTGAGGTCCGCATTTTCCTTACTAGAAGTTTCACCCTTATTTTATGGAACATACATCAATTTGGCAATCTTAGCATTAGGAGGAGTGTTTTTCACGGAAGAAAAGGCAGACCCAAGGTTGGTAATAATATCCTCAATTTTATCAATTCTAGTGTAATCTATATCTATCTTTTTATTAACCATAGGTTCCTTTTCTTTAAAAAATTTAAGAGCAACTCCAACCTTAGATCCGTATTGGGTAATTTGGTTATTGATTTTTCTATCCAATTTTCAATCAACTCTATGGTGGCAACTTTATTTTCAATAATTTCAAGCCGTTGCATCACATGTTCCAAAGTAAAAATAGTTCCATTAACCAAAAGAGGTGGTGGGCCAAATAAATCTATCATAGCATTATAAGAATCAAAAGTATGGCCACCCAAGAAATTTCCTCCGGTAATGGTATCAAGAATATATCTATTCCAAGGAGTGATGCCTACATAAAAGTTGCGAAGAAGAACGGAAGTAGATTGCTTCCTAGTAGATCTATTTTGCACATTGCAAATTCTGTACCAAGCATCTTTTAGATTTTCTCCCTCCCTTTGTTTAAAATTAAGAACTTCATTCTCGGGAGACAAAGGAGTAGATGAAGGACTAGCCATAACGACAAAGCAAGCGGAAAAGAGAGGGCGAATAAAACAGCAAGGGTGAAGTGGGGGAGAGGAAAACGAGAGGCAAATGGCAAATAATGTAATGCGAAGGATAAGAGTTGTGATGGGTACTTGGTATGTCTTGACTTGGCGTAGATCTCCCCGGCAACGGCGCCAGAAATCCTTCTTGGTACCTCTTGAGCACTGTGTTGGTTTTTCCTTGAAGAGGAAAGGGTGGTGCATTAAAGCAGCGTAAGTATTTCCCTTAGTTTTTGAGAACCAAGGTATCAATCCAGTAGGAGACCATGCACGAGTCACTCGTACCTACACAAACAAATAAGAACCTCGCAACCAATGCGATAAAGGGGTTGTCAATCCCTTCACGGCCACTTGCAAGAGTGAGATATGATAGAGATGATAATAATAAGATAAATATTTTTGGTATTTTTATGATATAGATTGAAAGTAAAAGATAGCAAAATAAATTAGATCGGAAACTTGTATGATGGAAAATAGACCCGGGGGCCATAGGTTTCACTAGTGGCTTCTCTCAAGATAGCATAAGTATTACGGTGGGTGAACAAATTACTGTCGAGCAATTGATAGAAAAGCGAATAATTATGAGAATATCTAGGCATGATCATGTATATAGGCATCACGTCCGAGACAAGTAGACCGAAATGATTCCGCATCTACTACTATTACTCCACACGTCGACCGCTATCCAGCATGCATCTAGAGTATTAAGTTCATAAGAACAGAGTAACGCCTTAAGCAAGATGACATGATGTAGAGGGGTAAACTCATGCAATATGATATAAACCCCATCTTTTTATCCTTGATGGCAACAGTACAATACATGTCTTTTCCCTTTCTGTCACTGGGATCGAGCACCGCAAGATTGAACCCAAAGCTAAGCACTTATCCCATTGCAAGAAAGATCAATCTAGTAGGCCAAACCAAACTAATAATTCAAAGAGACTTGCAAAGATAAACCAATCATACATAAAGGAATTCAGAGAAGATTCAAATATTGTTCATAGATAATCTGGATCATAAACCCACAATTCATCGGATCTCGACAAACACACCGCAAAAAGAAGAGTTACATCGAATATATCTCCAAGAGAATCGAGGAGAACTTTGTATTGAGATCAAAAGAGAGAGAAGAATCCATCTAGCTACTAGCTATGGACCCGAAGGTCTGAGGTAAACTACTCACACATCATCGGAGGAGCCATGGAGTTGATGTAGAGGCCCTCCGTGATCAATGCCCCCTCCGGCGGAGATCCGGAAAAGGCCCCAAGATGGGATCTCTTGGGTACAGAAGGTTGCGGCAGTGGAAATAGGGTTTCGTGGTGCTCCTGGATGTTTGTGGGGTATATGGATATATATAGGAGGAAGAAGTAGGTC
This sequence comes from Triticum dicoccoides, assembly GCF_002162155.2. Lineage (NCBI taxonomy): Eukaryota > Viridiplantae > Streptophyta > Magnoliopsida > Poales > Poaceae > Triticum > Triticum dicoccoides. The sequence continues at coordinate 207,442,850 of NC_041382.1, forward strand.
GGTGGAGCAACGAGGGGCCCACGAGTGTGGAGGGCGCGCCCATGGGGGGTAGGCGCGCCCCCTGCCTCATGGCCTCCTCGTTGATTGCTTAATGTCCACTCCAAGTCCTCTGGATCACGTTTGTTCCAAAAATCAAGTTCCTGAAGGTTTCATTCCATTTGGACTCCGTTTGATATTCCTTTTCTACGAAACACTGAAATAGGCAAAAAACAGCAACTTGGGTTGGGCCTCCAGTTAACAGGTTAGTCCCAAAAATAATATAAAATTGTAAAATAAAGCCCATTAACATCCAAAACAGATAATATAATAGCATGGAACAATTAAAAATTATAGATACGTTGGAGACGTATCAGGGGGGCTCTGTAGCATTTATGATATTATATGTATATGACATATTGTTGATCGGAAATGATACTGAATTTCTGAATAGCATAAAAGGATACTTGAGTAAGAATTTTTCAATGAAAGACCTCGGTGAATCTGCTTATATATTGGGCATCAAGATCTATAGAGATAGATCAAGACGCTTAATTGGACTTTCACAAAGCATGTACCTTGATAAAGTTTTGAAGAAGTTCAAAATGGATCAATCAAACAATGGGTTCTTGCCTGTGTTACAAGGTGTGAAGTTGAGTTAGATTTAATGCCCGATCACTTCAGAAGATAGAGAGAAGATGAAAGGTGTTCCCTATGCTTCAGCCATAGGGTCTATCATGTATGGAATGATGTGTACGAGACCTGATGTGTGTGTTGCTATCAGTTTAGCAAGGAGGTAACAAAGTAATCTAGGAGTGGATCACTGGACAGCGGTCAAGAACATCCTAAAATACCTGAAAAGGACTAAGGATATGTGTCGGTGTCAAAACCGGCGGATCTCGGGTAGGGGGTCCCGAACTGTGCGTCTAGGTCGGATGGTAACAGGAGGCTGGGGACACTTTGTTTTACCCATGTTCAGGCCCTCTCGATGGAGGTAATACCCTACTCCTGCTTGATTAATATTGATGATATGGGTAGTACAAGAGTAGATCTACCACGAGATCAAGGAGGCTAAACCCTAGAAGCTAGCCTATGGTATGATTGTTGTGTATGGAGTTGATTGCCTACGAACTACAACCCTCCGGTTTATATAGACACCGGATAGGGCTAGGGTTACACAGAGTCGGTTACAATGGTAGGAGATCTTGAATATCCGTAGCGCCAAGCTTGCCTTCCACGCCAAGGAAAGTCCCATCCGGACACGGGATGAAGTCTTCAATCTTGTATCTTCATAGTCCAGGAGTCCGGCTCAAGGTATAGTCCGGCTACCCGAACACCCCCTAATCCAGGACTCCCTCAGTAGCCCCTGAACCAGGCTTCAATGACAACAAGTCCGGCGCGCAAATTGTCTTCGGCATTGCAAGGCGGGTTCCTCCTCCAAGTCCTTCATAGAAGATTGTAAACACCAATAGTAGTGTCCGGCTCTGCAAAATAAGCTTCCACATATTGCCATAGAGAGAATAATATTGACACAAATCAAATTTGCCGACGTATTCCGCAGTGCGTCATCACACTACGGCCAAGTCCTTTACTCGAACCGTTTTTACTTTTCCACCTCAGCATGTTTTGCGAGGCGGTTCCCTTGGCACGTCTTGTCAAAGCAAAGATCGTGTGTCCCCTTTACGAGATTCTCATCAATACGGACGTAGGTAACCCTAACCATGCCATTTATCACGGCGCTTGGGAGGCAAGCGAGTTTTATTAGGCAGGTGAGGACGCACAACCGCATCCGCCCATATAAGAAGATAAGGATCCGCCTTTTTACCTACGCCTTCTTCCTCCTTTGCCTATCCATCTCTTGCGCACTCGAGCTCCAGCGCCCAAGCCCGCACTTCCCACCTCAACCTTTTCCAGCAATGTCCGGAGCGGGAGGCAAGTGGATGGTCTCCTCCGTCAAGGAGGGCCATGTCAAAAAGCTAAGGAAGGCTGGATACTTGTCCAAAGACATCGCGCACCGGCTTATCGAGGAGGGGCAGCTTCTCCCCACCCCAAGGCCCCATGAGAGAGTAGTATTCCTTCCCCACTTCCTCCGCGGACTGGGTTTTCCACTTCACCCATTCGTCCGGGGGCTCATGTTCTACTACGGCCTGGATTTCCACGATCTGGCCCCGAACTTCGTCCTCAACATCTCGGTGTTTATCATCGTGTGCGAGGCTTTCCTCCGCATCCGCCCCCATTTCGGCCTCTGGCTCAAGACCTTCAACGTCAAGCCCAAGGTAGTGCACGGCAGCCAAGCGGAGTGCGGAGGCGCCATGGCGGGCAAGATGGCCAACGTCCTATGGCTCGAGGGCTCCTTCATGGAGACCCTGAAGGGGTGGCAATCGCGGCGGTTTTACATCACCGAGCCGCGCGATCCGAAATGGATCGCAGCCCCTGAGTTCCGATCTGGACCCCCCATGCGGCTTATGTCCTGGAAAGAGACGGGCCTGTCGTGGGGCGATGAAAAAGAGCTGACCGGACTGCAAACATGCATCCAATCCCTGGTGAGCAAGCCGATCAAGCTCGTCAATGTAGTCCGCTGGATCCTCCCGTGTCAACAATGGGACTTTAATCTGTGGGAGTTCGACCCGGCGCAGCACCGAACCCTTAACAGGCTCTTCGACACGACGTATGAAGACGTCTGGAGGGTGCTAACCAAAGGCGCCGAGGCTCCCACATCCGCTTCCGAGGACCGCAGATACAGCTCGCAGCGTCACGCTAGCGAGGTAAGCTATTTTACCTTTTACAGGATGTTAAGTTTTTTCATAGTTTGACTCTACGCGGGATCTAAACCCCCTTACCTCTGACAGGCTTGGCGGGCGAAGTCCGGATCGATTAACTGTCCGGCTCCCTTGCCCGAAGACCCAGCCCCAGCTCTACTAGTGAAGCTGCTGGCTCCGGCGCCTTATGTGGTGCCAGAGAAGAAGGCCAAGAAGAAGAAGACCACGGGGACTCGAAAGAGTGCCCGGCGTATGGTGGCGTCGGACTCGTCGTCCGGCGAGTCCGAGACGCACTCCTCCCGTGAAGACGAGGAGGAGGAAGAAGAAACCTCTCCCCCTCCAGCAGGGGGAGGAAAGAAGAGGAAGGCCGCCCTGGTAGGGGGGCCGAAGGGTCCAAGAGGAGGAAAACCCCTCCGCCGGACTACGCCCCCGACGCCAACGAGGATGAAGAGGAGTGGTCGGACAGGGCCAAGCATCCGGCAAAATCGTAAGTATTCGGATACCAGAGTAACTCATGATATTCCTTTTGTTGCACAGCTTTCCCTAATGTCGAATATAATCATGCAGCCCACCCCGGGCCGAACTCAACGAGTCATCGAGCGGCTCCCTGGATTCATCGGACGTGAACTCAGTTCCGCCCGCTGTCTCCCCCCGCGCTGCGGATGACGCTGAAGTGGCGTCACAATGAGCTCTGGGGCAGGAGGAGCTGGTCCTGGAGGAGCCGCAAGGCGACCTCCCAGACTCCAGGAGTAAAGGGGACAAGACCCCCCAGGGCTCCAAGTACGGCTTTATGCCGGACACCGCGCCGGAATCTTCAACTGTTCCGGACTTCGATAGGCAAACTCCTTCCAAGAGGAGCAAGTCTTCTGAGCCGGCGGCCTCCGTCCAACTGAAGGTGCCGGACAATCTGCTGGAGGTGCTTGACGGCCCCTCCATCGACGAGGAGCATCGTACTATTATGAGTACGGTGATCCAGAAGGTTCAATCCGCCAAGAGCGGTCTGACTGAAGCTTGCGCTAGCCTTCTAACAGGCTTCGAGGTAAGTAAAAATATGTAAAAATATTACCGCATAGACAGTAGCCCCTGATGCTCTGTTTGGCGTTTGGAAAGAAAAGCCGAATAGAGGATCTAGTAAATTTCGCAGGAGTCCAACAAAAAGAGTCAATATGCGTATGCAGGCCTCGCTGCTAGCCACCGCCGCACTGAATGTGGAGGTGGGTGCCCTGAAACAGGGACTCGAGCGGACGGAGCAAGAGCTCGGCCTTGCCAAGCGGCAGCTTGAGGAAAAAGAAGGTAGGAAATACTTTACAGAAAAAGTGCCTATATAGAGGCGTGATTGCAAAAAATAATAGGATTGCACTGCTTATTAAAGGGGCCATGACTGAGGTGGCTACCCTCAAGCAGGCGTTGTCCGAAGCCGAAAAGAAAACGGCCGCGGAGCGCACTGAGCGAGAGAAACTTGGGGCTCAGGCCGGTGAGGTGCAGCAAGAGCTTCAGGCTCTCATGAAAAAACATGAGAGTTTGGAGCTTGAGTCAAAGACCCAAGCGTCCGAGCTCGCGGCGGCCCTTGAGACTGCCAAGTCTGCCAAGGCCGAAGCCCAAAAGGCCCTCCAAGAGTTGGAGGAGGTGAAAAACATAGCAGCGGGTAAGGCATTCTTTATGCAAAGCAAAAATATTAAAGTAAACTACTTGTTACTTACCCGAATCCGGAGTTCTCCAGGGGCATTCGTAGATCTTCCCCGCAGCATATCCGACACCGCCACATTCTACCAAGCTGAAGAGGGCAGCTCGACGGAGAAGGTGTTCTGGTCTCAGTATGCTGAGGCCGGACACCCTGTGCCCTTGAGCGACCAGCTGAAACAGCTGGTCGAGCTCCACAAGCGGCCGAACAGGCCATGAAGGGCTTCATAGTTCGGCTGTGGCCTGGAGAGGCCCTGCCTGGGAGCTACTTCGGGCTGGTGCGGCGGCTGGTGGAGGCCTCTCCAAGGCTCGAGGTCATCAAGCGGTCCGTCTGCATCGAAGGAGCCCGTAGGGCCCTTGCCCGTGCGAAGGTGCGCTGGGGTAAGCTGGACGGTGAGAAGCTTGTGAGGGACGGGCCGCCGCTGGGGAAGGAGCATCGCAAGACCGAGAACTATTACAAGGATGTTCTTGCAGGTGCCCGCCTCGTGGTGGATGAATGTTCCAAGGATGTAATTTTTGAATAAACTCGCTCGTTTTTATCCTATGCGCTGAAAACTTGTTCATAGGCACTTTAAGCAATGCTTGTTGAATTTAAAATATTATTTTCTGTGCGGCCGTTTATCAAAAAATTGAGATATGGCCAGTCGTCGGCTTCTGCCCCCATGCCACTAGTGCTGGGGTGTTCGGGATAAACCTGAGCGCTCTTTTTCCCATAGTTGGGTCCTTCGAGGGAGGCGCCCAGCACAACGAACCAGGCAATCGGACTATGCTTGAACACTCTCACTTAGCCATAGAACTTTATAATTTTAAATTTCGGCGAAGCCCCTAGTTCGGAAGACCGAGTTCGGGGCGCTATCCACGCCTTGGCCAGGGTTATCCAGCTCCTCGCTTGAAGCGGCATAAGCCTTTAGGGACTCGGAAAACCTCTCGAACAGCGACCGGTCTCTCGCCTCATCATGATAGTCAGTTTTAGCTTTCTCCACTGAGGTGCTTAACCCAGCTCAACCGGGGCACAATCGCAGTGGTTCTCCTAGTGCTACCTTAGCCGATATAGCGGAACGTAAGGCACCAAAACATAGGAGCCGGGCAAACCCAACTATTGACCCAAATCATGATTCGGAGCCGATGCATATAGTGTTATAAGTTCGGGGTGCCGCACTTGTGAAAGTGTATGGACTTCTCACACCATATTAAAGGGTACTGAAGCCCCTAGCGTACTTGCCGTACCACAGTGTACGGGTGCAACATGTCATTAATGAACATATATAAAAGAGAGTAATGTAAAAAATAGACAAAGGCTATGCATTGTTTATATAAAGGCTATTTATCAAAGCCGAACGATACAAATAGTGCGGTAAGCAAAAGATATTGGACTATTCAGTATGTCCTGACTAGGGGCAGGCCGCGGAATTATATTTAAAACAGGTATACTGCTCGTAACAGAGACCACCTGGGAGTTCCATAATGCGGCATGGCTTGTCTGCCTCCCTGGTTCTTGCATAGTTTGTGCAGCAGTCGAGTTGCCAAACAGGTCGTCCGAAGTATGGAGTCCTGAAAGTAAGAAAAAATTAAAAAAAAGAATCCGGCAGCCCCTAGTACGTTTTAAGCCGTATTTTGGGCGTGCCATTATTGTGCCCCTTCCCCTGTGCCCATGGTATTTCAAGGGCGTAGTTATGTACGCGAGGTACTGGTTTCGCTATGTCGCGAAAGCTGGGGTTGGGGCCGCATTGCTATGCTTGCTCAGAGTGTGCCAGGCGGTCCTGCTGTGGGTTACTCCGGGCGCGCTTGCAGTGTCTGGCTTTTTAATGGCTGGACTGGAGAATTTCCTGAGAAGACTACTTTGTACCTCCGCTGCGAGAGCCGCCGTATGCTCCTCCGTACGGAGGGAGCGTTCGGTGTTTCTGTTGACCGTAATTACTCCTCGAGGGCCTGGCATCTTGAGTTTGAGATATGCGTAGTGTGGCACCGCATTGAACTTTGCGAATGCGGTTCGTCCGAGCAGCCTTTAGAGGTTGTTCTTGTGGGCTTAATCCTTGAGGGATCTATGCCCATTTTTCGCACTGTATCCTGATAAAGCAGGTTCAGGCTACTGCCGCCGTCCATGAGGACTCTTGTGGGATGAAATCCGTCGATGATTGGGTCGAGAACCAATGCGGCGAAGCCGCCATGACGGATGCTAGTGGGTGGTACCTTCGATCAAAAGTGATCGGGCAGGAGGACCATGAGTTGAACTTTGGAGCGACTGGCTCTATCGCGTATACGTCCCGTAGCGCACGTTTCCGCTCCCGCTTGGGAACGTGGGTTGCGTATTTCATGTTCACCGTCCGCACTTGTAGGGGAAAACCCTTCTGTCCATTGTTGTTCGGTGGCTTGGGCTCCTCGTCGTCGCTGTGCAGCCCCTTGTCTCTGTTTTCGGCCCTTAACTTGCCTGCCTGCTTGAACACCCAACAATCTCTATTAGTGTGATTGGTTGGCCTTTCGGGGGTGCCATGTATCTGGCACAAGCGATCGAGTATTCGGTCCAAACTGGACGGGCCCTGAGTATTCTTTTTGAATGCCTTTTTCCGCTGACCGGATTTATAGCCTTTGAATCCGGCATTGACTGCCGTGTCTTCGTTGATGTCGCTGTTAACGCGGCGTTTTTTCTTATTCCGACGTGTCCTACCACTTTTTTCCTTGGTATCCGAATTACCAGGGTACTTTGATAAGTTGTTACTGCGAGCTAGCCAGCTGTCTTCTCCCGCGCAAAAGCGGGTCATGAGTGTCGTGAGGGCTGCCATGGATTTCGGCTTTTCCTGTCCCAGGTGTCGGGCAAGCCGCTCATCGCGGATGTTATGCTTGAAGGCTGCTAGGGCCTCTGCGTCTGCACAGTCGACTATCTGGTTTTTCTTTGTTAGGAACCGTGTCCAGAATTGTCTGGCCGATTCTTCTAGCTGCTGAATTATGTGCCTTAAGTCGTCGGTATCCGGCGGTCGCACGTAAGTGCCCTGGAAGTTGTCGAGGAATGCGGCTTCCAGGTCCTCCCAAGAACCGATTGAGTCTGCTGGCAAGCTGTTAAGCCAATGCCGGTCCGGTCCTTTAAGTTTGAGCGGGAGGTATTTGATGGCGTGTAGATCATCGCTGCGTGCCATGTGGATGTGAAGGAGATAATCCTCGATCCATACCGCCGGATCTGTTGTGCCATCGTATGATTCAATGTTTACGGGTTTGAAACCCTCTGGGATTTTATGATCCATTACTTCATTCATGAAGCATAGCGGGTGTGCGGCGCCTCTGTACTGGGCTATATCACGACGCAGCTCGGAAGAGCTATGTCTATTGTGTTTGGCCCGGCCGGATTTGTTGTATCCGGAGTGAAGATCATTGTCACATGCCTTAGGGCGCCTGCGCTATCCGTAGATCGATCTTGTTTGTCTTGCCTTATCCTCCAGTATGTCTCGCAGGTCGGACGCATTTTCCTGTGCCTTAGTTGAGCGGCGTCGGGGCATGGCTTGGGTGGAGGGCCGAGAGGCCTCTCTGTCACGGCTGCGTGGTGGCCGGTCTGCCATGTCATGCGCTGGTGATGTAGGTGCTTCCTCCTCTGATCGGGGTAGTGGCCTGCGCTTCGGGTAACTCTTGGAGGGGCGTTCGAGTTCATACTCTTCGGCCGCAAGGACTTAAGTCCATCTGTCAGCTAGCAAATCTTGGGCAGCTCTAAGTTGTTGCTGCTTTTTCTTGAGGCTGCTTATCGTGGCTAAAAGCCTGCATTTAAAACGCTCTTGTTCGGCGGGGTCTGATGGTATGACGAATTCGTCGTCATCGAGGCTTGCCTCGTCTTCGGAGGGAGGCGTATAGTTATCATCCTCGATCTCTAGGTCTACCGCTCTATCATGAGGGCTGGCTTCTCCATCTTCCTGTGCTGAATCTTGCTGAGGTGGGTGTCCTTCGGCGCTATCCGGGGTAGTATTATCTCCCGTGCCGGAATCACCGTTTTTGCTTTGGCGGGATTTAGAGCGGTGCCGCTGACGCTGGCGCTTTGGCTGTTTCTTGGGGGCGTCATCCCCCACTGTTCCGTCGCCATCTCCATCTTTTGGAGTATCCACCATATATATGTCATATGATGAGGTGGCCTTCCAGCGCCCTACAGGTGCTGGTTCCTGTTCATCTCCTACATCGTCGTCCATGCCGTCGATGTCTTTGGAGCTGAAGTCAAGCATGTCGGTTAGATCGTCGACAGTGGCTACAAAGTGGGTGGTGGGTGGGCTTTGAATTTCCTCATCATCCGTATCCCACACTCGCTGAACGTAGTACGGCCAGGGCTCTCCTGATAAAGAGAGAGACTTAAGAGTATTCAGGATGTCGCCAAAAGGCGAATGCTGAAAGATGTCTGCGGCGGTGAACTCCATTATCGGCGCCCAATCGGATTCGATTGGCAGGGGCGTGGGGGGTTCGGAGTCCGGATCCTCGGAGTCACGGGTAGTGCAGAGTGCGGGGCTAGCGTTCGGCTCGATCGCCTCTGAGATCGCAGCCCCTGAGGCAGCGTCCAACTGCTGATCCTCGATCGGCGCAGTAGGCTCCGAATCAATGGTCGAAACCGATGCGTGTGCGGCCCCCAAGGAGCTGTTCGGTGGCAGAGCTATATCATGCCCATCGAGAGAGTGCGGCGAGCTTGGCTGTGGCTCGAATCCGTCGAAGATCATGTCTCCGCGGATGTCAGCCGTGTAGTTTAGGCTTCCAAACCTGACCTGATGGCCAGGGGCGTAGCTTTCGATCTGCTCAAGGTGGCCGAGCGAATTGGCCTGCAGAGCGAAGCCGCTGAAGACGAAGATCTGTCGGGGGAGAAAAGTCTCACCCTGGACCGTATCGTTGTTGATGATCAAAGGAGCCATCGGGCCTAAAGGCGACGACACAGACGAACTCTCAATGAAAGCACCAATGTCGGTGTCAAAACCGGAGGATCTCGGGTAGGGGGTCCCGAACTGTGCGTCTAGGCCGGATGGTAACAGGAGGCTGGGGACACTTTGTTTTACCCAGGTTGGGGCCCTCTCGATGGAGGTAATACCCTACTCCTGCTTGATTAATATTGATAATATGGGTAGTACAAGAGTAGATCTACCACGAGATCAAGGAGGCTAAACCCTAGAAGCTAGCCTATGGTATGATTGTTGTGTATGGAGTTGATTGCCTACGGACTACAACCCTCCGGTTTATATAGATACCGGATAGGGTTAGGGCATCGCCAAGCTTGCCTTCCACACCAAGGAAAGTCCCATCCGGAGACGGGACAAAGTCTTCAATCTTGTATCTTCATAGTCCAGGAGTCCGGCTGAAGGTATAGTCCGGCTACCCGAACACCCCCTAATCCAGGACTCCCTCAATATGTTTCTCGTATATGGAGGTGACAAAGAGTTTGTCGTAAACGGTTACGTCGATGCAAGCTTTGACACTGATCTGGATGACTCTAATGTTGGGGAACGTAGTAATCTCGAAAAAATTCCTACGCACACGCAAGAACATGGTGATGCATAGCAATGAGAGGGGAGAGTTTCGTCCATGTACCCTCGTAGACCATAAGCGGAAGCGTTATGAGAACGCGGCTGATGTAGTCGTACGTCTTCACGATCCGACCGATCCAAGAACCGAACGCACGCCACCTCCGAGTTCAGCACACGTTCAGCTCGGTGACGTCCCACGAACTCCGATCCAGCAGAGCTTCGAGGGAGAGTTCCGTCATGTTGGAGATATGCGCTAGAGGCAATCATGTATGATGATATTTCCTATGTGTTTATGAATAAAGATAGTCCTTGGACATTATCAATGATGTGTATCAGCAAGTACTTGACTTGTTTGTGGTACTATGCATTGTATGATAACTGTCCTAAAAGGTCCCTAGTCAAAAGGGTTGTGTGGACGCGTAGCCAACTAGACTAGCATATGACACGGTCGATGGCTTGGTCTCACTAACCATGGAGCATTGGATGCTAACCGGATAATATGGACTTGGAAGGATCTTGTCGGATTCAACATATTCGGATCTGAGTCGAGACAAGGTCCGAGTCGGACATACCCAACTATAAGAAGGAGCGATATGTCATCTATGAGTCTCTAGTACAACATATATTCTATGTCCTAAGACCTGAGCTGGCGCATGTACTCGGGATGGTAACAGACTTGCTTTGGGCTAACCAAATGCTACTCCATGACTGGGTAGTTACAAAGGTAGGTTTCGGGCTTGTCTAGACCCATGCTGCGAGACATGGTCGAGCAAGATGGTATTTGCCCCTCCGATAAGGAGAGATATACTCTGGGACCCTTGTGTGATCCGATCAGGATAAGCATGGCCATGCGACAAGGATTATGAGATAATCCGGTTTGTGGTCTGCATCACTGGAACGAGAAAGAGGTCGGGTTAGCACAAGGATGACAGACTCGCCTTGAGCCCGACAACATATATCGTGTGGCAAAAGGAATGGAAGTATGATGTACAGGTTCGCCTAACCAGCTTCATAGTCTGCTTGGTGTTTGGCATGCCTTGCTAGAGGCCGCTACCAACTGTGCAGTTCGGAGGTGATCCGAACTGCGACCAAGCTGGCTTGAACCTAAGGGGTCGCGCGCTTAAGGGAAGGAACCTATGAGGTCGGATTTGAGGACACTGGTCAGATGTGATCCGAGCTGTATTCGGATTGTGGCCGAGTAGACTTATGGGCTTTAGGGTCCGTGCGAGGCCCCAAGTGTTGAGCTCGCGATGGACGCCTATATAAAGTGGAGGTGCCGCACACTCACGCGATTTGATCGCTTCGGCGCTGCCACTAGGGTTTTCATGTGTCGTGAATAGACACCTCCACTCGCTGTCGGTTGTGTGATCGGACCTAGCAGTCCACGCACGACGTTCCTCTTGCACGCACGGATACTGTTAGAGGCGGTGCACTTGCTGAAAGGATCGAGAAGAGGTGTCTAGAGGGGGGGTGATTAGACACTAAGTGCCAAAAGTTGCAGTTTTTAATTTCTTTAAGTTGAAGTGGAGTTTTGGCACATGTTTAACAAACACAATACATATCAAGCTAGCATGCAAAGATTATATGAGCAGCGGAAAGTAAAGCATGCAACTTGCAAGAATGTAAAGGGATGGGATTGGAATGCGCAAACGCAATTTGGAGACATGGAGATTTTTGAGACGTGGTTCCGATAGGTGGTGCTATCGTACATCCACGTTGATGGAGACTTCCACCCATGAAGGGTAACGGCTGCGCGAGTCCACGGAGAGCCCCACCCATGAAGGGCCCACGAAGAAGCAACCTTGTCTATCCCACCATGGCCGTCGCCCTCGAAGGACTTGCCTCACTAGCGGTAGATCTTCATGAAGTAGGCGATCTCCTTGCCCTTACAAACTCCTTGGTTCAACTCCACAATCTTGTCGGAGGATCCCAAGTGACACCTAGCCAATCTAGGAGACACCACTCTCCAAGAAGTAACAAATGGTGTGTTGATGATGAACTCCTTGCTCTTGTGCTTCAAATGAGAGTCTCTCCAACACTCAACTCTCTCTCACAGGATATGGATTTGGTGGAAAGAAGATTTGAGTGGAAAGCAACTTGGGGAAGGCTAGAGATCAAGATTCATATGGTAGGAATGGAATATCTTGGCCTCAACACAAGTGTAGGTGGTTCTCTCTCAGAAAAAAAGTAAGTTGGAAGTGTAGGTTTGTTCTGATGGCTCTCTCCACGAATGAAGAGGAGGTGGAGGGGTATATATAGCCTCCACACAAAATCTAACCGTTACACACAACTTGCCAATCTCGGTGGGACCGAATTGATAAACTCGGTCGGACCGATTCAGCAAATCTAGTGACTGTTAGGTGTTTCGGTGGGACCGACTGGATCAAATCAGTGGGGCCGATGTGCTAGGGTTAGGGTAAACCCAAAACTCGGTTTGACCGATTACTCAAACTCGGTGGGACCGATTTGGGTAATAAGCGAAACAGAGAGTTGGCCAAGCAAACTCGGTGGGGCCGATTTCATATCTCGGTGGGACCGAAAATATTGCAATAGGTAACAGAGAGTTTGCAAGCCCATGTCGGTGAGACCGAGATCCCATCGGTGAGACCGATTTGCCTAGGGTTTGTGGAAGTGGCTATGCCATCTGAACTCGGTGGCGCCGGATAGAAAGAATCGGTGGGGCCGAGTTTGACTTTTGGTTTAGGTCATATGTGGATGTGAGAAAGTAGTTGAGGGCTTTGGAGCATATCACCAAGCATTTTGAGCAAGAGCCTCATTAAGCAACACCTCATCCCTCCTTGATAGTATTGGCTATTCCTATAGACTCAATGTGATCTTGGATCACAAAAATAGAAAATGTAGAGTCTTGAGCTTTGAGCTTGAGCCAATCCTTTGTCCTTAGCATCTTGAAGGGGTTCCACATCCTCTAGTCCATGCCACTTCATTGTTGAACTTATCTCAAACATACTAGGTAAAAGTGTTAGTCCAACAAGAGATATGTTGACATTAATTACCAAAACCACCTAGGGAGCACTTGTGCTTTCAATCTCCCCTTATTTGGTAATTGATGACAACATACATCAAAGCTTTAGATAAAGATATGGAGAATAGTAAGTAAAGCTTTGGAAAGACATGTAACATGCATAGGCTCCCCCTATATGTATTCCATCATGTGAATATGGAATATAGGAGCATGTGAATGCATAAACATGACAGAGTAAGCAATGTGTTACATGTATCTTGGCTATATGCATCAGAGCAAATGATGTGAATATGAGAAATTTACCTTCATGCTCATGAGTCCTTCTTGCAAACAGTATGTACATCAGCAAGAATTTCTCATACACATGACTGTGATGCATATACTTACCTTGAGGTCTTGAGTTGGCTTAGGATGGGATGAACCTACATAAACAAGGTTACATAACACAGATACACCTACAGGCCAGAGCAAACAAAAGAAACCACAAGAGTACCAAGACTGGGATGACATGTAGAGTGAGTACTAAGTACCACATTGGATATAGACATGTCCCCAAAGGTAAAGATGTGCAATAAATTCAAGGATTTCCTTCCCTTAGATGTCTTGCTCCCCCTTAATCTAGCATGGGATACTGAGAGAAGATAGGGAACAAAAAATCAGAGCAAAATCAGAGCTCAAAGGAAATAAACAGAGCTAATGCAAATGAGCAAACATGAACATGCTATTCCCCTCTTGAAGACATGTGACTTCTCTCCTCTTGAACACTAAGCATATGGGAGCCTTGATGATTACTCTTTCTTCCCTTGAGTATTCTCCCCCCTATAGATATGATTAAGCTTTGATGTGATCTCTCTCTCCCCATTGACATCAATTTCCAAGAAGGGTCCTTCTGGATTTTTGTCATGATGGGTTTGGTCCTTGAGTCACAGAACAAAGCAGCAAGTTGAATGGGATGCTGGTCGAGGACAAGATTCGTTGAGTGGAGCTGGATCAAAAAGAATGTAGAAACAAGTGGCAAGATGTCTTTCCTGTAGTGAAATCGGTGATACCGAGTTGTATGGTTCGGTTGTACCGAGAGGATTCGGTTGGACCGAAAGCATCAGACCAGTGAGACCGAGTTCATCACAGAGAAAACACTTGTCACCTCAGCTCACTGGACAAGAAAGATCTCACAAGAATTTGCAAGGAATTAACTGAAAGATTTGCAATGAATTTGATGCAAGGAATGCAGAACAGAAAATAAAAGAGAAGAAACTAAAAAGAGTCTAGATGAAGTTTTTTTGAAGAGGGAAACAAATATGCATGAGACAAATCCAAGAGCACAGAAAAGAACACAAGAGAATTTCATCTAGAATTGGTCGGCGACAAAGTGACCTATGTTAGAGTATATTGACTTAGGAGTCAAGTGAGAGCACTTGATCATAGGTCATACTCATCGTTTAAGCTCAAAATGGGGTTACCATTTTTCATTTAAGCTTTTTGATGTATTCACATCTTGTCGAGTTGCTTTGACTCATGACTTGGATTAAAGCTTCTCTAAGATGGAATAACATACCTTGGGTGGTGGCGTTGATCATGATCATGTAGTTGAACTTGTGTGGGTTGCTCAAGGTTGATGTAGCTCATCAAGAGTTGGGAGCGCCTCTTGGAGTTGGAGTTCATCTACCTACATGGGTTAGTTTTTGCAAGGAAGAGCACTTGTGTATCCAAAAATGACAACCATGAAACTCAACATAAAATTTGTCAAAGGATATGTTTGAATGGTTGCGTGCTTCCTTGTCTTCATCCACCATTGTGTAGAGACTTGGTGATATAGAAATTGCTCAAGATGTGAGTGAGTTGCAATCTCATAGATTTAGATTCATCCAAGTAGATACACGGGTTAGATAACATGCAAGGTGCAAATATATCCAAGACATAAGATAGTCAACATAAGAGAAATATCAAGGATTATTCATAGGCTCATGCCTTGCATGTATCAAATGGAGTTCCTACTCCAAGTTTGAAGCATAAATGATGTTCAATTCACCTCTTAACCTACAAAACACTTTCTCATCAAGTGGTTTCGTGAATATATCAGCTAACTGCTTTTCGGTGCGAACATGCTTAAGATTAATGTCCCCTTTGGCAACATGGTCTCGAATGAAATGATGACGAACTTCAATATGCTTAGTTCAAGAATGTTGCACGGGATTGCGAGCAATCTTAATAGCACTTTCATTGTCACAAAGTAATGGAACATGTTTCACATACATCCCATAATCTTTAAGAGTTTGGGTTATCCAATGTAATTGGGCACAACATGATCTAGCAGCAATGTATTCTGCTTCGGCGGTGGATAAGGATACCGAGTTTTTTTTCTTGGAAGACCAAGACACAAGATATCTACCAAGAAATTGACAAGTACCCAAAGTGGACTTTTGTAACGCCCTCGATGAGGCTATATCTCCCACGTGTCGAAGCACGACTTAGAGGCATAACCGCATTGAAAGCAATGTCGCAAGTGAGGTAATCTTCACACAACCCATGTAATACATAAGGGAAAAAGATACATAGTTGGCTTACAATCGCCACTTCACACAATTACATGAATAAAGCATTACATCATCCAAATACAATCAAGGTCCGAGTACGGAACCAAAATAATAGAAGAACCCCAAATGCGACACGATCCCCGATCGACCCCAACTGGGCTCCACTACTGATCAACTAGAACGAAACAACACAAAGGACAAGATCTTCATCGAGCTCCTCCTGAGCTTGGTTGCGTCATCTGCACGGCCTCATCGGCACCTGCAAGCTGGTTTTGGAAGTATCTGTGAGCCACGGGGATTCAGCAATCTCGCACCCTCGCGATCAAGACTATTTAAGCTTATGGGTAAGGTAAAAGTATGAGGTGGAGCTGCAGCAAGCGACTAGCATATATGGTGGCTAACATACGCAAATGAGAGCGAGAAGAGAAGGCAAGGCACGTTCGATAAAAGTATGATCAATAAGTGATCCTAAAACAACCTACGTCAAGCATAACTCCAACACCGTGTTCACTTCCCGGACTCCGCCGGAAAGAGACCATCACGGTTAAACACGCGGTTGATGCATTTTAATTAGGGTCAACTTCAGGTTTTCTACAACCGGACATTAACAAATTCCCATCTGCCCATAATCGCGGGCACGGCTTTCGAAAGTTCAAATCCCTGCAGGGGTGTCCCAACTTAGCCCATGACAAGCTCTCACGGTCAACGAAGGATATAGCTTCTCCTGAGACATTCCGATCAGACTCGGTATCCCGGTTCTACAAGACACTTCAACAAGTTAAAACAGATCCAGCAACACCGCCCGAATGTGCCGACAAATCCCGATAGGAGCTGCACATATCTCATTCTCAGGGCACACTCAGATGAGACATCCTACGAGTAAAGCCAAACCTCAAGTTGCCCCGAGGTGGCCCCGAAGTCTGCTCGGTCAGACCAACACTCAGAGGAGCACTGGCCCGGGGGGGTTAGAATAAAGATGACCCTTGAGTCTGCAGAACCCAAGGGAAGGTGGTAGGTTGTTAGTGCAAATGGTAAAACCAAGGTTGGGCATTGCTGGAGGAGTTTTATTCAAGGCGAACTGTCAAGGGGTTCCCATTATCACCCATCCGCGGAAGGAACGCAAAATCCGGGAACATAACACCGATATGACGGAAACTAGGGCGGCAAGAGTGGAACAAAACACCAGGCATAAGGCCGAGCCTTCCACCCTTTACCAAGTATATAGATGCATTAATTAAATAAGAGATATTGTGATATCCCAACAAGATATCCATGTTCCAACATGGAACAAGCTTCAATCTTCACCTGCAACTAACAACGCTATAAGAGGGGCTGAGCAAAGCGGTAACATAGCCAAACAACGGTTTGCTAGGACAAGGTGGGTTAGAGGCTTGGTTCAACAATATAGGAGGCATGATAAGCAAGTGGTAGGTATCGCAGCATAGGCATAGCAAAAGAGCGAGCAACTAGCAAGCAAAGATAGAAGTGATTTCGAGGGTATGATCATCTTGCCTGAGATCCCGCAAGGAAGAAGAATGAGTCCATGAAGAAGATAAACGGACGTAGTCGAACGGATCCTCACAGACACGACGTTTTCGGAACTAACCCGAAGAAGCAACACCAGAAAGAAAGCAAACAACATGGTAAACAACCACCACATAAGCATGGCATGATGCACAACCAAGTATGATGCATGAGCGGTTTAAATATGCATGGCATGGCAAAGTGCACAAACAAAACTACAAATTAAGTAGAGCTGAATATGCAACGAGTTGCATATTGACGGACACCACAATAATTATTTAGTTCTCTCTCGTTTAGGTACCCAACAATATTAAATGTTGTTAAACATGGCAAGAGGTGAAACATGAGTAAAATACACAGTCTAAGCAATTTAAATGGGGCCGGATATAACCAACAACAAATCCGGTAAATCCCCATATGCATTAACAATTTAATGCAACAACAATTTTAAACATCTTAAAGTTGTTAACATGATGCGGATGACATGTTTAAGTTCATGCAATATTTATGAAAATGTTGACATGATAAGATATGAGGCATTTGTCATCGTGACGGAAACGAAAGGGGTGCCACGACAACGAATCCGAAAGTGATGTCACGGCAACATATCGGTTTCCGGTAACTCGATTGAGATACCGATGCAAAGGGGAAGTGTGCGGGAGCGTGTCGTGCAAGATGGTGGGGTGATCCCGGTAATCGGGTTCCCCACGAATTAGCGGCAGAAGAGGAGGACCGAGCAAGTGACAACTCGGGCACAGTGCAAACATAGGGTGCAACTCATACAACACATGCAAACATTGTCGGATGGTCGTCTTGGGGTTATACCTTCGGAATGTGTGTTATCGG
Organism: Triticum dicoccoides; assembly: GCF_002162155.2. Classification (NCBI taxonomy): domain Eukaryota; kingdom Viridiplantae; phylum Streptophyta; class Magnoliopsida; order Poales; family Poaceae; genus Triticum; species Triticum dicoccoides. Next base: position 207,460,626 of record NC_041382.1, read on the forward strand.
AGCCTTTCGGGTACGTCGAGGGAAGTAGTTGTACTTGCAAACTTGTCGGATCCTCGTCGACGGTAGTTGTTCACGGTCATAGTCGCACAAGTTTCCGTAGATGTTTGGGGTCATGGCGAGGTACTCGGTGTTTCGGTGCGGTGTAGGGGTACAAGTCGAAGGTCGTCGTGGTACTTGGTGTAACATAGGTCTCCGGGGTCGTCGGGTACACGTTCACATTGTAGCCGTACACGTCGAGGGTCTTATCGGAACCTCGTCAACGTTCGAGATCCACCTTGACGATCCGAAGAGGTACTTGGGTCTTCGGACTTGCCATTCTCGGTTCTTGCAACGGTAGTCGTACTAGTCTGCGGTAGTGGAACTTGTCGTTTCGGTGTGAAGTCGTTCGGGCGTCGGTCTTGCCGGTGGAGTACTTGGCGAACCCGCATAGTTGAACTTGGCGTAACCAGTGGTACTTGTCAGGTTCCAACAAGGAGAGGCATCGAAGGATCTCCGACTCGTTTGGCGACGGACGAACTTGGTGAAAACCACGAAGGCGGCCTTGGGCTTCCCTGTATGCCGCGTCTTGAAAGTGACAAGAGGAGTGACGAGGCCAGCGGGCAGCAACCGAAGATGGCCGGGTCGGGCGTCGGCGTTGAAGACCGGAGGTGGTTGCGGCCAGAGCAGCGGCGACCTTGGAGGCGGAGGAGGTCCGGCGAAGGTAGCAAGCCGATGGCGGGGAAGGCAGCAAGGCGGCAACGCGCGGTGGAGGGCTCGAGTCCCTGGCGCAAAAGAGAGGCAGGGAAATGACGGGGGCTGCCGCGTCATGGAATGGAGGTGGATGAGGACTGCATGGTGATGGGGCGGCAGCCGACAGCGGCACCTATGGCCGGCGGATTTATAGTAGAGGAAGGGGTCCGGCGAGTCCCGAGGGCGCAGGCGGGACTTGGCGGCGAGGCTTCGGCAGCAGGGAGGCGCAGCCATGGCAGGGCCTGACGGATCCGGATGGGGGCGGCACTTGACGGCGGAGGGCGACGCGAGGCAGAGGAGGAGGCCATGGCAGGAGCGTGCGGCGGCTGGGAGAACATCTCCGGCGCGAGGAACTGGGGAATTGGGCTGCGGGTCTCCCTCTCCTCTGGTGCGATGCATGCGTGGCGACGGTGGAAGGGAATGAGGAGGAGTGGGATCGAGAGAAGAGGGAGGTTGCGGCTGGGCCTCGATGGCCTAGGGTTACGGGGAAGGTGGGGGCGCGGCTGGGCCTTAGAGGCCACTGGAGACTGGGCCTAGGCGGCTGCGGGAGAACTTAGAGGAGGCCGGCCTGGGTCGGGTCAGAGAGGCCCAGTTGGGCTGGCTCTCCTCTCTCCATCTTATTTTCTTTAACCGAAAAGAATTAGAGATAAAGGAAAAAGAAGGGGTTTTAGGGAAAAGAATTAGCGCACAAGGGTAAAATTTCTGGACTCACAAAAATGTGAGGAATTTAAATAAAATGGCAAGGGGATTTTTGGAGAAAATAGATACGCACATGTTGAATATAATTCGACATGTTTGAAATTTGAAGCCCATTCGAAAAGACTCAAAATGGGCTGAGAATTTTGAAGAGCCTCGATAAAAGGGATGAGAAAAAATATTGGCAAGGTTTGAAGGTCAAACTCGAAGAGGAATAGACATGGAAAATACTTTGCACATGTGTTATGGTTGATTCCATAAGGATGGAATATTTATTATAGCTCCCTAATATTGGGAGGATATGTTATAAAGAGAAGTCACCCTTCCCTCGGTTTAAATGGACCAAAGATCCATGCAATTTATTTAAGTGAGTTGCAAAAAGACTTATGGCATGATGGCATGATGACATGATGCAATGCACATGCTGCAACGAACCAAAACGAATCACCGACAACACCCGGAAACATGGAAGGCATCTGAAAGCTCCGGTCTTGGGCGTTACAACACTCCACCACTACGAGAGGATCTCGTCCCGAGATCTAGAATGGCACCGGAGGGACAACGGAAAAGAAAGAGAAGAGGTAAAACTAAGTTGCTTCATTGACAAACGAGTGAAACCATAAACCTTGAAGAGGTTGAACAAATTGAAAAAAATGAAACAATGGAGAAGAACAAAGTTCAAAACACTCCGTTAAGAAAGAGGAAAAAAGGAACCGATTCGGGTAGCACTCCGGTTGATAAGGGATGCAAGACTTGATAAGGCCAAAAGAACTTGTGCAAAAGGGGCACAACACTCCGGTTACAAAAAAAGATAGAGAGGGAAAGAATGGTATAATTTGGGCAGCACTTCGACTGAAAATGGAAGAAATTGAACATGATCTTGACAAATAAGATGATGGGTTGGAGAGAGCAAGATCAATAGACCTCCAGGAGAAAGAATAGAATAAAGATAATTGAGACAAACGAATGTAGAAGACAATGCCAACTTCTACTACAAAAGAGCTTGAAAAGGCATCTTTAGGAGAAGGGTTGAACGGAGCTGTTGGAAAACCAACAACGAAAGGAACAACGTTGTAGTGGACTTATAGAAAACATCTCAAAGCTATGAGGTGAAATTCTGCCACTAACGAAAAATAATAGATTGGATTGATATCAACAAGGAGACGAGAAACCTATTTCACCAGGAGAATAAATGAAGAACTTGGGTCATTTATAAGCACCATAATAGCAACAAACCTTAGGGAAGGCTTTAGGTGAAATATAACCCAAGATAACTCCAAAGAAGAGATTGATGGATTTAAAATACCTCATACTTGATAACTTGTGAATCACGGAGCACGACGGGAAATTATCACGAATGACATAATACCACCTCCAATGATACGGTTGAAAAAATTGCACTTTGAAATGCAAGATAAAGAATGCTTGAGCTCCTCTGAAAAAAATTCTTGATGAACACTTCGAGAATGAATTAAATCATAGATGAACCATCATGTAGAACTTCCATGAAGAACTCCGGTAACAAAAGGATGATCAAAACAGAAAGAGAAGTTGAAAACACAAGCGAGGCCTTGCGAAGATTTAGATGAATCTCCGTGAAGATATAATTGCGAGAGCTTGGAACTTCGGAAAAGAGAGATGAGCTATTGAAACCAAGAATTTTTGATGAACCTCCGGAATAGAGAATTGAGTTCACTCGATGGAACAAGAATAAGAATTACATTATGCTTATCCTTCACCAATTAAATTGATGACAATCAATGGATTTGGCATATTACTTATTCTCGTAGAAAAGATTAAGAGAGATATAGCGCAAACTTGGGAAGTTATTGAATGAACCACCGGAAGTGTTGAAACAAAGAATAAATTGATATGGTGACCAAGGAAGAGAACTCTTGAACGGACCACCATAAGAATTAAAAAAAGAATGAATAAAACATGAAGAAACACCGGGAAGGATTAGCAAATAAACGAAAATGCTTGAGAGAATTTAGATCCCTAAGAAAGAAGAGATTACGAGCTGACTAGAAAATCCTTGATTTAAGCTCCGGATAGGTGAAAAGAATTCTCACAATCGAAAAACAATTATGAGAGTATGGCATTTAAGCTAGAACCACGAATCTCTAAGAGAGCGGATAAAATATGGAGGAAAAACTCATCTTCGGTCATCAAAATCTGAGAATTACGACGAGAAACACCATCAAGAATTGTTGAGGCACTCCGGAATAAAGAAGAATATAAAAGTTGAACCAATGATGAAAAGAATTTGGAAGATCTTGGAGAAAGACATTTGACTGATGATAAACCATTCTTACGTCAAACTTCGAAAAGAAATTTGAGGATAGCTCCGGGAAAATAAGAAGAGTCAGGTAAGATCCTGGAAAAAGACCTATGGGTTAGGGCCCACTCAAGAGAAACACAGTATGATTACTCGAAAGAGAGATTGCACCCATTGAATTAAAAGACTTGAATGAGAGAACGTCCTTGAAGATATTAAACAACTGCAGAGTGGAAACACGAATCTTCGAGATATCTTGAGCACTCCGGAACAATTGAGTAGTGAGAAGTGGATGATTAAGAGGTGCACCGGCAAGAGAAAGCATTAGAAACGAGGGAAAAAGGATATGATCAACACCAAAAGGTTGATTTGAAACCGCCGGAGAAGAGAAGAAACAAAGAATGATAACTTGAAGCTCCGTTAGGATCTTCATGAGAATCACCGGATAAAAATATTGACGGAAAAGGATGGAGAGACTTCTCATCAATAACATGATAGTTGAATAAGAATTCTGAGTCCTTGAAGAAAACAAGGGTGGGTGGGTGGGAAAAAACAAAGGCAACTTGGAGACGTATGAAACAAACACCGTTCAGAAGAAAACTGATACTTGATCTTGCGAATCTTGACGTGATCGGATCCACTTGAAGAGAGACACACCGGTTGAAAAGGATTGGCATGACAATCTCGATTATCAAGAAGGATTAGTATTCACATGGGAATATGAGAACACCACTTAGGAAAAGGTATGGAATCAACATTTAACTTCGAAGCAACTCGAATACCACAACTCAAAACAAAAACAAAGGATTGGCTTGCAGAATAAGCCGGAACAAACATATGATAGAGATTTCTTCCGAAGTTTTCGTGGTGGGGCCTACACGGGCTCGATCGTACAGCACCATCATGTACAAGGCAGTGCACATGACATATGAAGCGTCCCCGAGTCGGCATAGCCAAGGACTCTTTAAGACACAACAAGACCACTGTAAAACCAACCGTGGATAGGCGGACCACTAGACGTCGAACCCTAATTTTATATCATACATCTGTCAGAAAGATATCCTAAGAGCTACTTGAATTCCCACTTACAAACTCCCGAAACTTTCCGGTTATGCAATCAGGTGTTGGGGATACAGGGGAAGCATAATATCTCACCCAAAACTAACAATTCCTACATCCAGCTGTATCCATCCTTCAACACATAACCAGGAAACCTTCGGAAATCATCTACCTCAACCTTCGAAAAGCATCCGTTATACAAGTTATGGCAATACTCCCGAACTCCCGCCCCAGTACTAGGTGGCATCGAGGTTATCTCACCAACGAACTGCATAAAAGAGATTTTCGATGTCGGCGAACTAAACTCAGGTATTCCAGAACTGCAACGATAGAATTGTGACGACAACACCTCGGAGCTCAACTCCCCGGGACACTGCCACAACCCCTAAAGACAGGAGGCACCAAGAACAATGTTCTCGTCACAAATTGATCGGAACAATTCCAAGATACCCGCGTGATCCTAAAAAAATTTAGTGAAATTTGAGAAGAGAAGAATCAAAACTCTACGTCAGGATGCCTTACCAGAGCGATGAAGGGACTGGGGAGTAAAAAGAATTCCTAAACTCTCCGATATATAATTCCTAAATGACTCAAAAAAAATTTCTCTAGACTCAACTCGGCTACTAGTTCGATCAAGCAATGGGGCTCCTAAGGTCGGGGAAGGCTCTGATACCAACTTGTAACACCCTCGATGCGGCTATATCTCCCACGTGTCGAAGCATGACTTAGAGGCATAATCGCATTGAAAGCAATGTCGCAAGTGAGGTAATCTTCACACAACCCATGTAATACATAAGGGAAAAAGATACATAGTTGGCTTACAATCGCCACTTCACACAATTACATGAATAAAGAATTACATCATCCAAATACAATCAAGGTCCGACTACGGAACCAAAATAAAAGAAGAACCCCAAATGCGACACGGTCCCCGATCGACCCCAACTGGGCTCCACTACTGATCAACTAGAACGAAACAACACAAAGGACAAGATCTTCATTGAGCTCCTCCTGAGCTTGGTTGCGTCATCTGCACGGCCTCATCGGCACCTGCAAGCTGGTTTTGGAAGTATCTGTGAGCCACGGGGACTCAGCAATCTCGCACCCTCACGATCAAGACTATTTAAGCTAATGGGTAAGGTAAAAGTATGAGGTGGAGCTGCAGCAAGCGACTAGCATATATGGTGGCTAACATACACAAATGAGAGCGAGAAGAGAAGGCAAGGCACGTTCGATAAAAGTATGATCAAGAAGTGATCCTAAAACAACCTACGTCAAGCATAACTCCAACACCGTGTTCACTTCCCGGACTCCGCCGGAAAGAGACCATCACGGTTACACACGCGGTTGATGCATTTTAATTAAGGCCAACTTCAGGTTTTCTACAACCGGACATTAACAAATTCCCATCTGCCCATAACTGCGGGCACGGCTTTCGAAAGTTCAAATCCCTGCAGGGGTGTCCCAACTTAGCCCATGACAAGCTCTCACGGTCAACGAAGGATATACCTTCTCCCGAGACATTCCGATCAGACTCGGTATCCCGGTTCTACAAGACACTTCGACAAGTTAAAACAGATCCAGCAACACCGCCCGAATGTGCCGACAAATCCCGATAGGAGCTGCACATATCTCGTTCTCAGGGCACACTCAGATGAGACATCCTACGAGTAAAGCCAAACCTCAAGTTGCCCCGAGGTGGCCCCGAAGTCTGCTCGGTCAGACCAACACTCAGAGGAGCACTGGCCCAGGGGGGTTAGAATAAAGATGACCCTTGAGTCTGCAGAACCCAAGGGAAGGTGGTAGGTTGTTAGTGCAAATGGTAAAACCAAGGTTGGGCATTGCTGGAGGAGTTTTATTCAAGGCGAACTGTCAAGGGGTTCCCATTATCACCCAACCACGTAAGGAACGCAAAATCCGGGAACATAACACCGATATGACGGAAACTAGGGCGGCAAGAGTGGAACAAAACACCAGGCATAAGGCCGAGCCTTCCACCCTTTACCAAGTATATAGATGCATTAATTAAATAAGAGATATTGTGATATCCCAACAAGATATCCATGTTCCAACATGGAACAAGCTTCAATCTTCACCTGCAACTAACAACACTATAAGAGGGGCTGAGCAAAGCGGTAACATAGCCAAACAACGGTTTGCTAGGACAAGGTGGGTTAGAGGCTTGGTTCAACAATATAGGAGGCATGATAAGCAAGTGGTAGGTATCGCAGCATAGGCATAGCAAAAGAGCGAGCAACTAGCAAACAAAGATAGAAGTGATTTCGAGGGTATGATCATCTTGCCTGAGATCCCGCAAGGAAGAAGAACGAGTCCATGAAGAAAATAAACGGACGTAGTCGAACGGATCCTCACAGACACGACATTATCGGAACTAACCCAAAGAAGCAACACCAGAAAGAACGAAAACAACATGGTAAACGACCACCACATAAGCATGGCATGATGCACAACCAAGTATGATGCATGAGCGGTTTAAATATGCATGGCATGGCAAAGTGCACAAACAAAACTACAAATTAAGTAGAGCTGAATATGCAACGAGTTGCATATTGACGGACACCACAATAATTATTTAGTTCTCTCTCGTTTAGGTACCCAACAATATTAAATGTTGTTAAACATGGCAAGAGGTGAAACATGAGTAAAATACACAGTCTAAGCAATTTAAATGGGGCCGGATATAACCAACAACAAATCCGGTAAATCCCCATATGCATTAACAATTTAATGCAACAACAATTTTAAACATCTTAAAGTTGTTAACATGATGCGGATGACATGTTTAAGTTCATGCAATATTTATGAAAATGTTGACACGATAAGATATGAGGCATTTTTCATCGTGACGGAAACGAAAGGGGTGCCACGACAACGAATCCGAAAGTGATGTCACGGCAACATATCGGTTTCCGGTAACTCGATTGAGATACCGATGCAAAGGGGAAGTGTGCGGGAGCGTGTCGTGCAAGATGGTGGGGTGATCCCGGTAACCGGGTTCCCAACGAATTAGCGGCAGAAAAGGAGGACCGAGCAAGTGACAACTCGGGCACGGTGCAAACATAGGGTGCAACTCATACAACACATGCAAACGTTGTCGGATGGTCGTCTTGGGGTTATACCTTCGGAATGTGTGTTATCGGAGCGTTTCGGGTACGTCGAGGGAAGTAGTTGTACTTGCAAACTTGTCACACCCTAGCTAGTCATGCATTAGAGTGTGTGCATCATGTTTAAAATTCCATTTAACTTGAAATGGGGATCTGTGAAACCCTCAGAATCATTTCTGAAAATGACCCAAATAAAAATTTCTCCAAAAGGGTCCAAGAAAATGCTCATGTTGATCTCTGAAAATATTGGACAGAGATAAAAATCAAACCAATATTTTTAGTGGCTCATGGACATTTATTTTGGGCATTTGGAATTAATGCATAAATATTTTCTTTGGAAATATATTTCTATATATATTAATATATGTCCAAATATTATGCCAATTATAAAGGAGCTTTGGAATAATATATCTAGCCCCTGAAAAATTTGGCATAAGTTAAATAAATGATTTAATATATTATTTAAATCAAAACAAATGTCAGAAATTAGAAAACAGAAAAAAATAAAAGGGAGAAGCTTACCTGGGCTCCTCCACTGTGCAGCCCATCCAGCTGGCCGGCCCAGCCAGCAGGCGGCCCAGCCCGCCTCCCTCCTCTGTCGTCTTCGTCCCGACAGAGGGAGGGGAGTGTGGCCGGCGCGCGCGCGCGCCACCGCGCCACGCCACCTCTCTCCCTGCTTGCCTGCCCTCCCCTCCTCGCTCGATGCCCCGGACGACGCCACGCCTCCCCCCCTGCTCTCTCTCACTCTCCCCCGGCTCTCCCCTCCTCTCCCTCGCTCTCTCTCTCACACGGCCGAACACCACCGTCGCCGCCGTTCGCCATAGCAGCCATCTCCGGCCACCCCTCGCTCCCCCGACTAGCTCAGAAGCTCCGCCACAACCCCCTCTTCTTCCCCACCGCTCCACGGGCCTCCGGAAGCCCTGCATCGCCGCCACGTCGCCGTTCCCCTCTTCGGGCTCCGACCATCATCGCCGACGAATTCGCCGTCTCCAGCGCGTCTCCGAGCCCGCTTCGACGCCCACTGCAACCGCGGTGAGCCCCCGAGTCGTTTCCCCCTTCTTCCCGGGTCTCTTTCGACCTCTAGGCCCTAGCCCCACCTTGGCCGAGAGCTCCACGCCGCCGGCGATGTCGCCGTCGTGGCCACGGTCACCGTAGCGCCCAACCGAGCACACTATCGTGCTCCACGCCTCACTAGGAGCACGTAGCACGCACCAACGCCTCCCCTAGCGCCCTGCATCGCCTAACCCGCCGTTGGCCGAACTCCGGCCGCCGCTCACGAGCTCGCCGTCGTCGGTACCGGCCACCACAGGCACGGCCACCACCACCATTCGATGCGCACCAGCAAGGGCTCTCCAACGAGCCCAAGCACAGCCTCGCCCGTGCCCTGTAGCGCGTTTCCGGCTCGCGCCGCCATCTCGGGCCTCGCCGGCGTCATGTCGCCGGTGGGTTTGACCCCACTGACCCGGGATTTGACCCTGCTAATTAACCCTGTGACACTGACAGCAGGGCCCCACCTGCTAATTAATCCTAGATTAGTTTCTGTTTAGTTTTTAACTAATCCTAGTGGCCCCACGCGTCAGCTTTGACTAAGCTGACGTGGCTGTTGACTGGGCCCACATGTCAGCTACACTAATCAGCCCCAGTCACTGACCAGTGGACCCCACTGGTCAGGTTTGACCACCACCAGCGTCTGTTGACCTGCTGACGTCATAGTGACGCAATGCTGACGCAATAAGTATTTTCTGGATTTATTAATATTCAGGAAATTCCAGAAAATGCCTAAAACTTCTAAAATTCATAGAAATTCAACCGTAGCTCCAAATTAAATAATTTATATATGAAAAATTATCAGAAAAATTCAAGGAATCCATCTGTACCATTTTCATGCATGTTAGAACAACTTATAGCTGCTGTTTAGCACAAATCAATTAAATGGCATTTGAATAATCACATATGGAGTTTGAATTTGAATCTTGTATTCAAACCAACTTCATTTAATCTGGTTTTAGTTGCATTAGCCCAACACACATTCATTTTGCCATGTCATGATCATGCATCATATTGTGCATTGCATTGATTGTGTTCCCTTCTGTGTTGCCGGTATTTGTCCCCTCTCGATAGACGTGATACCGATGAGGTGATCGTTGACACTAATGAAGACTCAATGTTATCTTCAGAAGTGCCAGGCAAGCAAAACCCCCTTGTTCATTCCGATACAATCCCACTCTCTCGCTCCTGCTCTCTTTTACTGCATTAGGACAACAACGATTCATCTGTTACTTGCTGCGGTAGCTGAACCCCTTTATCCTTTGCATGACCTGTCATTCCACAGTAAATAGATGAAACCCACTAGTATGAGTAGGAATTGTTTGAGCCCTGTTGTGCCTACTCATTCTTGCTTGTCTGTCATGCCTGCTACTGCTTAGAGTTGAGTCAGGTCTGATTCATCGGGGATGAATCAGAGGCGTGTGAACATGTCCTACTGTGGGTGAGCTAAGTGTGTGAACACGATTTGGTAAAGGTAGCGGTGAGAGGCCATGTAGGAGTACATGGTGGGTTGTCTCATTGCAGCCGTCCTCAGGAACTGAGTTCTGTGTTTGTGATCCATGATTCAGCTACTACCATACATTGGGCCCTGAAATATGACCCCGCTCGACTTCTTATTCACCCTTGTCCTCTGTCCAGGAGTTGCAAGTAGTTTCTGGTGTTTGTAGTATGCTGGAGGCCGTGGACAGCGCTGACCGTAGGGGTGGGCTGTGATGCGGTAGGCACGTGGCCGGGTAAACCGGGCACCCGTTTGGTGTCACGGAACCCTGTTCACATCATTTGGGGCTGTGAGCGAAACTCCGGCCGGATCTCCTCATGGATGGAACCCGAATAGGCGATAAACCTGGACTAGAGACTTGAGTGTTTAGGTAGGTCGTGGTCTACACCCACGTCGGCTTTCGCTTGAAGTCTGCCGAGCACATGTCGTGTGCAGACGCTAAGTGGTGGAAACATGTATGAAGAAGTACACCCCTGCAGGGTTAACATCATCTATTTGAATAGCCGTGTCCGCGGTAAAGGACTTCTGGGTTGCTTATATCAGTTCATAGACAAGTGAAAGTGGATACTTTAAAATGCGCAAGATAAGCGTGAGTGCTATGGATGGCGTTCTCGTAGGGAGACGGGAGCGGATCCATAGTGGTGTATTGATATGGTGAATATGTGGACTCGTGTGCGCCACCTCAAAAGAGTTGCTTGCAGTCGTAGTTTAGGATAGCCACCGAGTCAAAGCTGGCTTGCTGCAGTTAAACCCCACCATCCCTTTGTTGAAAATGATGCATATGTAGTTAGTTCTGATGTAAGTCTTGCTGGGTACATTTGTACTCACGTTTGCCTATTTTATGTTTTGCAGAGAGACTTCAGTCTCACTAGTAGTTCCACGTGGACTTCGACGTTTAGCTTGATACCTCAGCTACGATCTTGTGCCCTCGGCAGGATCTGATAGATAGTCAGGCTTCTCGGCCTTTTTTTTATTTATAGATGTCTGTACCCAGACATGATAGCTTCCGCTTGTGCTTTGACTTGTATGCTCTGATTGTTGGGTCGTGAGACCCATGTTTGTGATATCTCGCTCCTCGGAGCCTATTGATTAAAATACTTGAGTTGTAGAGTCATGTTGTGATGCCATGTTGTATTTGCACATATCGAGCATATTGTGTGTATGCTATTGAAATGCTTGGTATGTGTGGGATCTGACCATCTAGTTGTTTATCTTTAGTAGCCTCTCTTACCAGGAAATGTCTCCTAGTGTTTCCACCGAGCCATGGTAGCTCGCTACTGCTCCGGAACACTTAGGCTGGCCGGCATGTGTCCTTCTTCGTTCCTGTGTCTGTCCCTTCGGGGAAATGTCACGCATTGAGTACCGGAGTCCTGTTAGCCCGCTACAGCCCGGTTTACCGGAGTCCTGCTAGCCCAGTGCTACAGCCCGGACCCACTTGCTGATGACCGACACGTTCGATGCTGGGTCATGGATGCCTGTCCCTGTAAGTCTGTGCCGCTTTGGGTTTACGGCTAGCCATGTCAGCCCGGGCTCCTTATCATATGGATGCTAGCGACACTGTCATATACGTGTGCCAAAAGGCGCAAACGGTCCCGGGCAAAGGTAAGGCGACAACCGTGGGAATACCGTGCGTGAGGCCGCAAAGTGATATGAGGTGTTACATGCTAGATCGATGTGGCATTGAGTCGGGGTCCTGACAAAACTTGTCGGATCCCCGTCGACGGTAGTTGTTCATGGTCATAGTCGCACAAGTTTTCGTAGATGTTTGGGGTCATGGCGAGGTACTCGGTGTTTCGGTGCGGTGTAGGGGTACAAGTCGAAGGTTGTCGTGGTACTTGGTGTAACATAGGTCTCCGGGGTCGTCGGGTACACGTTCACATTGTAGCCGTACACGTCGAGGGTCTTATCGGAACCTCGTCAACGTTCGAGATCCACCTTGGCGATCCGAAGAGGTACTTGGCATCAAGGTACTTGGGTCTTCGGACTTGCCGTTCTCGGTTCTTGCGACGGTAGTCGTACTAGTCTGCGGTAGTGGAACTTGTCATTTCGGTGTGAAGTCGTTCGGGCGTCGGTCTTGCCGGTGGAGTACTTGGCGAATCCGCATAGTTGAACTTGGCGTAACCAGTGGTACTTGTCAGGTTCCAACAAGGAGAGTCATCGAAGGATCTCCGACTCGTTTGGCGGTGGACGAACTTGGCGAAAACCACGAAGGCGGCCTTGGGCTTCCCTGTATGCCGCGTCTTGAAAGTGACAAGAGGAGCGACGAGGCCAGCGGACAGCAACCGAAGATGGTCGGGTCGGGCGTCGGGGTTGAAGACCGGAGGTGGTTGCGGCCAGAGCAGCGGCGACCTTGGAGGCGGAGGAGGTCCGGCGAAGGTAGCAAGCCGATGGCGGGGAAGGCAGCAAGGCGGCAACGCGCGGTGGAGGGCTCGAGTCCCTGGCGCAAAAGAGAGGCAGGGAAACAACGGGGGCTGCCGCGTCATGGAACGGAGGTGGATGAGGACCGCATGGTGATGGGGCGGCAGCTGGCAGTGGCACCTGTGGCCGGCGGATTTAGAGTAGAGGAAGGGGTCCGGCGAGTCCCGAGGGCGCAGGCGCGACTTGGCGGCGAGGCTTTGGCAGCAGGGAGGCGCAGCCATGGCAGGGCCTGACGGATCCAGACGGGGGCGGCACTTGACGGCGGAGGGCGACGCGAGGCAGAGGAGGAGGCCATGGCAGGAGCGTGCGTCGGCTGGGAGAACATCTCCGGCGCAAGGAACTGGGGAATCGGGTTGCGGGTCTCCCTCTCCTCTGGTGCGATGCATGCGTGGCGTCGGTGGAAGGGAATGAGGAGGAGTGGGATCGAGAGAAGAGGGAGGTTGCGGCTGGGCCTCGATGGCCTAGGGTTACGGGGAAGGTGGGGGCGCGGCTGGGCCTTAGAGGCCACTGGAGACTGGGCCTAGGCGGTTGCGGGAGAATTTAGAGGAGGCCGGCCTGGGTCCGGTCAGAGAGGCCCAGTTGGGCTGGCTCTCCTCTCTCCATCTTATTTTCTTTAACCGAAAAGAATTAGAGAGAAAGGAAAAAGAAGGGGTTTTAGGGAAAAGAATTAGCGCACGAGGGTAAAATTTCTGGACTCACAAAAATGTGAGGAATTTGAATAAAATGACAAGGGGATTTTTGGAGAAAATAGATACGCACATGTTGAATATAATTCGACATGTTTGAAATTTGAAGCCCATTCGAAAAGACTCAAAATGGGCTGAGAATTTTGAAGAGCCTCGATAAAAGGGATGAGAAAAAATATTGGCAAGGTTTGAAGGTCAAACTCGAAGAGGAATAGACATGGAAAATACTTTGCACGTGTGTTATGGTTGATTCCATAAGGATGGAATATTTATTATAGCTCCCTAATATCGGGAGGATATGTTATAAAGAGAAGTCACCCTTCCCTCGGTTTAAATGGACCAAAGATCCATGCAATTTATTTAAGTGAGTTGCAAAAAGACTTATGGCATGATGGCATGATGACATGATGCAATGCACATGATGCAACGAACCAAAACGAATCACCGACAACACCCGGAAACATGGAAGGCATCTGAAAGCTCCGGTCTTGGGCGTTACAACTTTCTATCAACCTTGTCACCGGCATAGTTCGAGTCGAAGTACCAAACAAGATCAAAGGAGGCCCTCTTTGGATACCAAATGCCAAAATTTGGTGTATGGATTAAGTATCTCACTATCCTTTTCATGACCTTAAGATGACATTCTTTAGGAGCGGCTTGATATCGTGCACACATGCACACAGTTAGCATAATATCGGGACGTGAAGCACAGAGATATAACAATGAACCAATCATAGAGCGATAAACCTTTCGATCAACCGGTTCACCATCTTTGGTTAAATCAAGATGACCACTAGTAGGCATGGGTGTAGTCATACCTTTGCATTCTTTCATATTAAACTTCTTGAATAAGTCCTTGGTGTACTTTGTTTGAGAAACAAAGGTACCTTCCTTAGTTTGCTTAATTTGCAAACTAAGAAAGAATTTGAGTTCACTCATCATTGACATCTCAAACTTCTCTGACATTAGCTGTCCAAACTTTTCACTAAAATGAGGGTTAGTTGATCCAAATATAATATCATCGACATAAATTTGGCACACAAATAGTTCTCCATTAACCCTTTTAGTAAAAAGAGTAGAATCTATTTTTCCAATATCAAAGCCTTTTTCAATAAGAAACTTGGTCAAGCATTTATACCATGCTCTAGGAGCTTGTTTAAGACCATAAAGAACTTTGTGAAGTTTGTAAACATGATTAGGTTTATTAGGATTGACAAATCCGGGAGGTTGCTTAACATAAACTTCCTCCTCTATTTCACCATTTAGAAAAGCACTTTTAATGTCCATTTGGTACGAGGTGACATCATGATGATTAGCATAGGCAAGTAAGATGCGAATGGACTCAAGTCTAGCAACGGGGGCATATGTCTCACCATAGTTCATACCTTCGACTTGAGTGTAGCCTTGGGCGACGAGACGTGCTTTGTTGCGAACTACTTGTCCATCTTCATCTTGCTTGTTGCGAAACACCCATTTTGTACCGATGATGTTGTGGTTGTTGTCGGGCTTATCAACTAATGTCCAAACTTGATTTCTCTGAAAGTTGTGTAGCTCTTCATGCATGGCATTTATCCAATCCGGATCTTCCAAACCTTCTTCAACCTTCATAGGTTCAATGCTAGAGATGAATGAATAGTGTTCACAAAAGTTAGCTAAACGAGTTTTTGAGCGAGTGATTATCCCGGTTTGGATATCATTGTAGATTTTCTTGACGGGATGGTCTTTAGCAATTCTTGCTCGAACTCGTGAAAGCTTTTGCTTGGATCTTGGTTGAACATCTTCCTCATCTTGTTCTTCTTCTTGGCCTTCTTCGTTGTTGACGTTGTTGTTCTCTTGTCGTGGTGGAGAAGGAGGTTGTTGGCGTTCATCTTGGTGCACTTCCTCGTTTTCTTCATTTTGGTGTGTCCCACTTGTGGATGCTTCCGTATCAACTCTTGGTTCACCTTGTCGTGAGGTAGAAGCTTCCACTTGGATGGACGAGGTACTCTCCTTCACCTCTGTTGGACGAATCTTGCCAATAGACAAGTCTTGGATTGCTTTCGAAGGGTCTTTGTCTCCTACATCAATTGGCAATTGATCTACTTGCGAGCCGTTAGATTCATCAAACTTCACATCTACCGTCTCTTCAACCTTTCGGGTGAAATTGTTGTAGACACGGTATGTGTGAGAGTTTGAGCCATAACCAAGTAGGAAACCTTCATGAGACTTAGGAGCAAATTTAGAACGATGATGCTTATCAAGAATGTAGCACGTTGAGCCGAATACTCAAAAGTATCCAACTTGTGGTTTGTTACCGGTGAGGAGCTCGTATGCCGTCTTGCCGAGTAGCTTGTGAAGATACAAGCAATTTGTTGCATGACAAGCTGTCTCAACCGCTTCCGCCCAAAAGTGCTTTGGCGTCTTGTACTCATCAAGCATCGTTCTCGCCATTTCGATGAGTGTTCGGTTCTTCCTCTCAACAACTCCATTCTGTTGAGGTGTGTACATAGCCGAGGACTCATGTGAAATCCCTTCTTCGTCAAGAAAGGTGTCCACATTTGCGTTCTTGAACTCCGTTTTGTTGTCACTGCGAACCTTCTTGATTTTCACTTCAAATTGATTTTGGGCCTTCCTAGCGAAGTTTTTGAAGATCTTTTGGACCTGCGATTTATCATCGAGAAGGAACACCCACATAAATCTTGAAAAATCATCAACTATAACTAGACCAAAAGAATTTCCACCGAGACTTTTGTAAGCGTTAGGACCAAAAAGATCCATGTGAAGTAGCTCGAGTGGCCTCTTTGTGGTCATGATGTTCTTCACGGGATGCCTTCCTCCAACCTGTTTACCTGCTTGACAAGCGCTGCAAAGTCTATCCTTATCAAATATGACATCGTTGACACCAAGGATATGATTTCCTTTAATAAGCTTGTCAAGGTTTCGCATACCAACATGACCTAATCGTCTATGCCATAACCAACCTTTAGAGGATTTAGCAATTAAGAAAGTTCTAGGTTGAGCCTTTTTAGTGAAATCAACAATGTAAAGATCATCTCTACGTATACTGGTAAAGGCCATTTTATGATTGTCTCTTCGAAACACTTGGCAATCTACTTCAGTAAATAGGACATTGAAACCGAAATCAGCAAGTCTAGATACTGAAAGTAAATTGTACCCAAGAGATTCAACGAGCGTGACATTTTGTATGGAGCTATCATGTGAGATGGCCACCTTACCGAGGCCAACCACCTTACCCTTTGAGTTGTCACCGAAAGTGACATACTTTCGAGGGCCGTCGTTTTCAGCAAGCTCACAGAACATATCTTTATCTCCGGTCATATGATCAGTATATCCACTATCAAGAACCCATTCCTTTCCTCCAGCCATGTAGCCGCGAAGATTTGCCATAAGACCAAAGTGTCTCATTGCATCATTAAGATCATAGTCATTGTCATCATCATCCTCATCATAGTATCCATGTTCAACATCATCTTGTGATTGGTCAATTCCTAGAGAGGGTAATTCATTAGATAAATGATCATTTCTATGGTTATCTTTATGAATTCTAATAGCTTTGGAAATGATATTGATAATGATTCCAACATCTCCTTTGGCACTCGTAAGATTAGTAAGCTCAAAATAAGCAGTCGCCAAATTTGGGATCATTGGAACTCATCTTAATCAAGGCAATAGACTTATGGAGAATTTCATCTAGATTTTTCAAGGAATAATTTGGAAAGCGTTCCTCAAGAAATCTCCATATAGTGTAGGCACAATCAAGAGTAGGAAAGCATTCAATCAAGTTTCTAGGCAAGCCTCTAGTGATAAGATTAACAGTTCTAAGGTTGCGGATCATGTCAATAGACTCAGCAAGGGTAGGATGCAAAGGATCAACATGAGGTGCACAAGGGCTAGTAATGTACTTGTTCAAATGATATTCATTGAAAATCTCAAGCATTTCATTTTTCCACTCATGAAAATATTCTCCATCAAGAATAGGCACTCTATGTCTAAGACTCCCCAAAGTAGACTCATCCATCTACCTCCAATGGTGTTTAAACCAAAGCAATGGAGACCAAAGCTCTGATACCAATTGAAAGGATCGAGAAGAGGTGTCTAGAGGGGGGTGATTAGACACTAAGTGCCAAAAGTTGCAGTTTTTAATTTCTTTAAGTTGAAGTGGAGTTTTGGCACATGTTTAACAAACACAATACATATCAAGCAAGCATGCAAAGAGTATATGAGCGGCGGAAAGTAAAGCATGCAACTTGCAAGAATGTAAAGGGATGCGATTGGAATGCGCAAACGCAATTTGGAGACACGGAGATTTTTGAGACGTGGTTCCGATAGGTGGTGCTATCGTACATCCACGTTGATGAAGACTTCAACCCACGAAGGGTAACGGCTGCGCGAGTCCACGTAGGGCTCCACCCACGAAGGGTCCACGAAGAAGCGACCTTGTCTATCCCACCATGGCCGTCGCCCACGAAGGACTTGCCTCACTAGCGGTAGATCTTCACGAAGTAGGCGATCTCCTTGCCCTTACAAACTCCTTGGTTCAACTCTACAATCTTGTCGGAGGCTCCCAAGTGACACCTAGCCAATCTAGGAGACACCACTCTCCAAGAAGTAACAAATGGTGTGCTGATGATGAACTCCTTGCTCTTGTGCTTCAAATGATAGTCTCCCCAACACTCAACTCTCTCTCACAGGATATGGATTTGGTGGAAAGAAGATTTGAGTGGAAAGCAACTTGGGGAAGGCTAGAGATCAAGATTCATATGGTAGGAATGGAATATCTTGGCCTCAACACAAGTGTAGGTGGTTCTCTCTCAGAGAAAACTAAGTTGGAAGTGTAGGTTTGTTCTGATGGCTCTCTCCATGAATGAAGAGGAGGTGGAGGGGTATATATAGCCTCCACACAAAATCTAACCATTACACACTACTTGCCAATCTCTGTGGGACCGAATTGATAAACTTGGTCGGGCCGATTCAGCAAATCTAGTGACCGTTAGGTGTTTCGGTGGGACCAACTGGATCAACTCAGTGGGACCGATGTGCTAGGGTTAGGGTAAACCCAAAACTCGGTTTGACCGATTACTCAAACTCGGTGGGACCGATTTGGGTAATAAGCGAAACAGAGAGTTGGCCAAGAAAACTCGGTGGGGCCGATTTCATATCTCGGTGGGACCAAAAATATTGCAATAGGTAACAGAGAGTTTGCAAGCCCATCTCGGTGAGACCGAGATCCCATCGGTGAGACCGATTTGCCTAGGGTTTGTGGAAGTGTCTACGACATCTGAACTCGGTGGCGCCGGATAGAAAGAATCGGTGGGGCTGAGTTTGACTTTTGGTTTAGGTCATATGTGGATGTGAGAAAGTAGTTAAGGGCTTTGGAGCATATCACTAAGCATTTTGAGCAAGAGCCTCATTAAGCAACACCTCATCCCTCCTTGATATTATTGGCTTTTCCTATAGACTCAATGTGATCTTGGATCACTAAAATAGAAAATGTAGAGTCTTGAGCTTTGAGCTTGAGCCAATCCTTTGTCCTTAGCATCTTGAAGGGGTTCCACATCCTCTAGTCCATGCCACTTCATTGTTGAACTTATCTGAAACATACTAGGTAAAAGTGTTAGTCCAACAAGAGATATATTGACATTAATTACCAAAACCACCTAGGGAGCACTTGTGCTTTCACTTATGCCACTCCGGCGAACCTGTACGTGGGAACCGACTACCGGTTGTACGAGGGAGATCGGACGAGGAGGAGACGATCTACGCGGACGCGCTGCCCAAACTCTTCTTCCGCTACACGACACTGCGCGTCTAGTGGTAATGAACTGTGATCCATCTCCCGTAGCATGTTCTTGGTTGTTCTATGCGTAGGAAAATTTTAATTTGCAGTCGACGCAACCTACCGTAGAACCCAACAGTGGTATCAGAGCCTCTGCTATAGGATTTGGATTCAGATCATATGCATGTTAGATATGTGGAGGCGATAGATGAGATCGATTTCGTTAATAAGATTGGTTGTGTGCACAGTTGATGAGATCAACTGCACATGGGGATCGATGTGGCTATGTTTTCTGATGATCGGAGTCGATGAGGTCGTGACACAACCTACCCCTACCGGTCGGTATCCGCCATTGGGGTTAACAGTGAAATGTAAATCCGAATCGGACTCGCGATGATCGATAAGATCGGTCAGATTAGAGAATTCGGCGTGATCGGAGTTCAGATTTGATCTGTGATTTTTGAAGTGTGCGTAGAGCCTTGTGATCTGAGAATCGGACCGCCGTGTGCGTAGCGCCTTGTATTTCGTACACGATCACTCAAAACCGGTAGAATGCAATTCTATGCATAACTTTATTTTGCAGGGTTTGATGTGAATAGTATGGCTCATGTGTATGTGATGCATGTGTGTAAATTATACATGGCCTGCATGTCATGTTTGTCAGCCGGCAGGAGCCAAAGTGCTGTCATTTTATTGTATAACGACCTGCTTGTCGACCTGTGACTCTATGTAAAATTCATTACTAGTTGTAGTAGTTGGATAATAGAGATCAGGTTGGCTGCATGGTGGCCCAGCGTGACAAACAAAATGGAGTTCCTAGATGGTCATCGGAGTCGGAACCGACCTAGAAGGACATCCATGAAGGAGCCATACTATTTCACAATATATGTTTTACTTGTGATTGTTATGCTTCTTTGTTTCTATGCATGTTAGAATGGTAGAAAGATCCCTCATGAATATCAAGTAAATTTCCATTCCTGATGTTGCACCTTCGCACGTCAAGTATGTCTAGTAGTGGGCTCATAAAATTAGGGTGCTTCTAGGTGTCCTTGAACTGAAGGGTTCGTGTCGGACACGGACATGCACTGCATTAGGTTAACTTGACAAGGCTATCAAAACGGTTTTGGGCCTTGTGGCAAAAGAGGTCGGGAGCCGGGGTATGAGATACCTACCCGACTGACAGGAGTCGTATAGAGATACGATTAGTAAGGAGTTGCTTACCGGATAGGCATGTTGTCTAGCAGTGATGCTAAAGCTCATTGGTCACATGTGCTAGTCGGATCCTGAATCAGTGAGAGTTTGCGGAGGGATGCTGACTTCAGTGGGAGTATTTCTGTTTAAGGCTAGAATTACTCTACATAAACACATTGCTTAGTGATTGCATATTTTTCTGTTGTAGATCAATGGCACCACCTACTCAACCCAACTGTGCATTGAAATCAATTCTGGAAAAGGATAAACTAAATGGAACAAACTTTACTACCTGGTACAGAAATTTGAGAATTGTTCTCAAGCATGATAAAAAGGAACATGTTCTAGAGGATCTGCTTCCATATGAACCTGCCGATAATACTAGTACCACAACCAAGAATTCCTACCAGAAACTCGTTGATGAATCAAACGAGATCAGCTGCCTCATGCTGGCTTGTATGGAGCCCGATTTGCAGCAGCATTTCGAAGACGTTGAGGCTTTTGATATGATCGAGAGTCTCAAGAGCATGGTTCAGGTGCAGGCTAGGACCGAAAGGTTCAACGTCTAGCGATCCTTGATGGATTGTAAGCTGCAGGAAGGTGATCCACTGAGCCCGCATGTGATCAAGATGATCAGATATGTGCAAGCTTTGGATCGGTTGGGCTTCCCGCTCTTGGATGAGCTGGCTATTGATGCAGTTCTGGGTTCCCTTCCGCCCAGCTATGGAACGTTCATCTCGAACTATCATATGCATGGCATGGATAAGAAGCTCACTGAATTGCATGAGATGCTCAAAGTGGCAGAGCAGGATATTAAGAAAGGCACGCATCAAGTGTTGATGGTGCAGAAATCGGCTAAGTTCAAGAAGAGTTGGTCCAAGTGAGGGAGTCCTGGATTAGGGGGTGTCCGGATAGCCAGACTATACCTTCAGCCGGACTCTTGGACTATGAAGATACAAGATTGAAGACTTCGTCCCGTGTCCGGAAGGGACTTTCCTTGGCGTGGAAGGCAAGCTTGGCGATACGGATATGTAGATCTCCTACCATTGTAACCGACTTTGTGTAACCCTAACCCTCTCCGGTGTCTATATAAACCGGAGGGTTTTAGTCCGTAGGACAACATACAGAACAACAATCATACCATAGGCTAGCTTCTAGGGTTTAGCCTCTCCGATCTCGTGGTAGATCTACTCTTGTACTACCCATATCATCAATATTAATCAAGCAGGACGTAGGGTTTTACTTCCATCAAGAGGGCCCGAACCTGGGTAAAACTTCGTGTCCCTAGCCTCCTGTTACCATCCGACCTAGACGCACAGTTCGGGACCCCGTACCCGAGATCCGCCGGTTTTGACACCGACATTGGTGGTTTCATTGAGAGTTCCTCTGTGTCGTTGTCGTTAGGCTTGATGACTCCTACGATCATCAATAGCGATGCAGTCCAGGGTGAGACCTTCCTCCCCAGACAGATCTTCGTCTTCGGCGGCTTCGCACTGCGGGCCAATTCACTTGGCCATCTGGAGCAGATCGAAAGCTATGCCCCTGGCCGTCAGGTCAGATTTGGCAGTTTAAACTACACGACTGACATCCGCGGGGACTTGATCCTCGACGGATTCGAGCCACTGCCGAGCGCGCCGCACTTTCACGACGAGCATGATCTAGCTCTGCCGCCGAACAGTGCCCTGGAGGCCGCACCCGCATCGGCTTCGACCCTTAATTCAGAGCCAACTGCGCCGATCGAGGATGGGTGGTTGGACACAGCCTCGGGGGCTGCGATCCCAACGGTGATCGAGCCGAACACCAGCCCCGCACTCCGCGAGACTCGTGACCCCAAGGAGCCGGACTCCGAACCCTCTGCGCCCCTGCCGATCGAATCTGATTGGGCGCTGATCATGGAGTTTACTGCCGCGGACATCTTTCAGCACTCGCCTTTCGGCGATATTCTGAAGACACTAAAGTCTCTCTCTTTATCAGGAGAGCCCTGGCCGGACGACGGTCAGCAAGGTTGGGATACAGATGATGAAGAAATTCAAAGCCCACCCACCACCCACTTTGTAGCCATTGTCGATGATTTAACCGACATGCTCGACTTCGACTCTGGTATGGACGCTGATGCAGGAGACGATGAAGAACTAGCGCCTATTGGGCCCTGGAAAGCCACCTCGTCATATGACATAGACATGGTGGACACCCCAAAAGAAGGAGATGGCGATGGAACAGCGGAGGATGACCCCTCCAAGAAACAGCCTAAGCGCCGGCATCAGCGGCACCGCTCAAAATCCCGCCAAAGCAAATACGGTGATTCCAGCACGGGAGATAATAATACTCCGGAGAGTGCCGAAGAAAACCACCTCCAGCAAGATTCAGCACAGGAGGATGAAGAAGCCATCCCTCATGAGAGAGCGGCACACAGAGAGGTCGAGGACGATAATTGTATGCCTCGCTCCGAAGACGAGGCAAGCCTCGACGACGACGAATTCGTCGTGCCAGAGGATCCCGTCGAGCAAGAGCGTTTTCAACGCAGGCTTATGGCCACGGCAAGAAGCCTCAAGAAAAAACAGCAACAGCTTAGAGCTGATCAAGATTTGCTAGTCGACAGATGGACTGAAGTCCTTGCGGCCGAAGAGCATAAACTCGAACGCCCCTCCAAGAGCTACCCAAAGCGCAAGTTGCTACCCCGATTAGAGGAGGAAGAACTTAAACCTAAATCACCAGCACTTGATACGGCCGACCGGCCACCTCGTGGCCGCGATAGAGAGGCCTCTTGGCCCTCCACTCAAGCCGCACCCCATACCAAGGCACGGGAAAATGCACCAGACCTGCGAGATATGTTAGAGGACAAGGCAAGGCAAACAAGATCGATCTACGAATAGCGTGGGCGCCCCACGACTCGAGACGGTAACCGTCACGCCGGACACAAATCCGGCAGGGCCGAACACAGTAGACAAAGCTCATTGGAGCTACGCCGTGATATAGCCCAGTACAGAGGCGCCGCACACCCACTATGCTTCACAGACGAAGTAATGGATCATCAAATCCCCGAGGGTTTCAAACCCGTAAACATCGAATCATATGATGACACAACAGATCCTGCGGTATGGATCAAGGATTATCTCCTTCATATCCACATGGCCCGCGGCGATGATCTCCATGCCATCAAATACCTCCCACTCAAGCTTAAAGGACCAGCTCGACATTGGTTTAACAGCTTGCCAGCAGGATCAATCGGTTGTTGGGAGGACCTGGAAGCCGCATTCCTCGACAATTTCCAGGGCACTTATGTGCGACCACCAGACGCCGATGACCTAAGCCACGTAATTCAGCAGCCAGAGGAATCGGCCAGGCAATTCTGGACACGGTTCCTAACAAAGAAAAATCAAATAGTCGACTGTCCGGACGCAGAGGCCCTAGCAGCCTTCAAGCACAATATCTGTGACGAGTGGCTTGCCCGGCAGCTTGGACAGGAAAAGCCAAAATCTATGGCAGCACTCACTACACTCATGACCCGCTTTTGCGCGGGAGAAGACAGCTGGCTTGCTCATAGCAACAATATGACCAAGAACCCTGGTAATTCGGATACCAGGGATAGTAGTGGCAGGTCGCGTGGCAACAAGCAGAAGCGTCGCATTAACGGCGACAATGCTGAGGATACGGCAGTTAATGCCGAATTGAGAGGCTATAAATCTGGTCAGCGAAAAAAGCCATTCAAAAGAAATCCTAGGGGCCCGTGCAGTTTGGACCGAATACTCGACCGCTTGTGCTAGATACATGGCACCCCCGAAAAGCCGGCCAATCACACCAACAGGGATTGTTGGGTGTTCAAGCAAGCAGGCAAGTTAAATGCCGAAAATAAAGACACGGGGCTGCATAGCGATAACGACGAAGAGCCCTGGCCGCCGAACAACAGTGGACAGAAGGGTTTTCCCCCACAAGTGCGGATGGTGAACATGATATACGCAACCCACATCCCCAAGAGGGAGTGGAAGCGCGCGTTAAGGGACGTATACGCGGTAGAGCCAGTCGCCCCAAAGTTCAACCCATGGTCCTCCTGCCCGATCACCTTTGATCGAAGGGACCATCCCACTAGCACCCGTCATGGCGGATTCGCCGCATTGGTTCTAGACCCAATCATTGACGGATTTCATCTCACTAGAGTCCTTATGGACGGCGGCAGCAGCCTGAACCTGCTTTACCAGGATACAATGCGGAAAATGGGCATAGATCCCTCGAGGATTAAGCCCACCAAAACGACCTTTAAAGGCGTAATACCAGGTGTAGAGGCCAACTATACAGGCTCAGTCACACTTGAAGTGGTCTTCGGATCTCCGGATAATTTCCGAAGCGAGGAGTTAATCTTCGATATAGTCCCATTCCGCTGTGGCTATCACGCACTACTTGGGCGAACCGCATTCGCCAAGTTCAATGCGGTACCGCACTACGCATACCTTAAGCTCAAGATGCCAGGCCCTCGAGGAGTAATTACGGCCAATGGAAACACCGAACGCTCTCTCCGAACGGAGGAGCACACAGCGGCCCTTGCTGCGGAAGTACAAAGCAGCCTCTCCAGGCAGTTCTCCAGTCTGGCCATTAAACGTCCGGACACTGTCAAGCACGCCCGGAGTAACCTACAACAAGACCGCCTGGCACGTTCCGAGCAGGCGTAGCAATACGGCCCCAACCCCTCGCAAAAATGCGACACCAGTACTTTGTGTACATAACTACACTCTAGAAATACCATGGGTACAGGGGGAGGGGCACCATCATGGCACGCCCGAAACACGGCTTAAACCGCACCAGGGGCTGCCGATCTTTTAATTTTCTCTTACTTTCAGGACTCCACTCTTCGGAAGGCCTGTTCGGCAGTTCAATTGCCGCACAAACGATGCAAGAACCAGGGAAGCAGACAAGCCATGCCGCATTACGGAACTCCCAGGTGGTCTCTATCGCGAGCAGTATACCTGTTTTGCATACCATTCCGCAGCCTGCCCCTAGAACGGACATGTTAAATAGTCCAACCTTTTGCTTATCGCATTATTTGTATCGTTCTGCTTTGATCGCAACCCTTTTTAATAAACAATGCATAGCTTTTGTCTCTCTTTGCATTACCTTTTTTTACAAATATATGTTCCTTAACGACATGTTGCACCCGTACACTTTGGTACGGCCAAAATACGCCAGGGGCTTTAGTACCCCTCAATATGGTGTGAGAAGTCTGAACACTTTAACAAGTGCGGCACCCCGAACTTATAGCATTATATGCATCGGCTCCGAATCATGTCTTGGGTCAATAGATGGGTTTGCCCGGCTCCTATGTTTTGGTGCCTTACGTTCCGCTATATCGGCTAAGGTAGCACTAGGAGAACTATTGCGATTGTGCCCCAGTTGAGCTGGGTCGAGCACCTCAGTAGAGAAAGCTAAAACTGACTGTCATGATGAAGCGAGAGTCGGTCGCTGTTTGAGAGGTTTTTCGAGTCCCTAAAGACTTATGCCGCTTAGAGCGAGGAGTCGGCTTTGTCCGGCCAAGGCGTGGATAGCTCCCCGAACTCGGTCTTCCGAATACCAGGGGCTTCGCCGAAATTTAAAATTATAGAATTCTATGGCTAAGTGAGAGTGTTCATGCATTATAGTCTGATTGCCTTGTTCGTTGTGCTGAGCGCCTCCCTCGAAGGACCCAAACATGGGGAAAAGAGCGCTCAGGTTTATCCCCGAACACCCCAGCACTAGCGGCACGGGGGCAGAAGCCGACGACTCGCCATCTCTCAGAATTGATAAACAGCCGCACAGAAGGTAATATTTTAAATTCCAACAGCATTGCTTAGTGCATATGAACAAGTTTTCAGCGCAAAGGACAAAACGAGTGAGTTTTACTCAAAACTTACATCCCTGGAACATTCATCCGCCACAAGGCGGGCACCCTTTAGAACATCCGTATAATAATTCTCGGGCTTGCGATCTCTTTCCCCGGTGGTGGCCCGTCCTTCACAAGCTTCTCAGCATCCAGCTTGCCCTAGTGCACCTTAGCACGGGCAAGGGCCCTACGGGCACCTTCAATGCAGACGGAGCGCTTGATGACTTCGAGCCTTGGACAGGCCCCCACCAGCCGCCGCACCAGCCCGAAATAGCTCCCAGGCAGAGCCTCTCTAGGCCACAGCCGAACTATGAGGCCCTTCATGGCTTGTTCGGCCGCCTTGTGGAGCTCGACCAGTTGCTTCACCTGGTCACTCAGGGGCACGGGGTGTCCGGCCTCAGCATACTGAGACCAGAACACCTTCTCTGTCGAGCTGCCCTCCTCGGCTCGATAGAATGCGGCGGCATCGGACACGCTACGGGGAAGATCTGCGAATGCTCCTGGAGAGCTCCGGATTCGGGTAAGTAATAAGTAACTCACGCTTATGTGTTTGCTTTGCATAAAGAATGCCTTACCCGCCGCTATCTTTTTCACCGCATCCAACTCCTGGAGGGTCTTCTGGGAGTCGGCCTTGGCAGACTTGGCATTTTCAATAGCCATCGCGAGCTCGGACGCTCGCGTCTTTGAGTCAAGCTCCAAACTCTCATGTTTTTTCATGAGAGCCTGGAGCTCTTGTTGCACCTTGCCAACCTGGGCCTCATACTTCTCCCGCTCGGTGCACTCCGTGGCCGCCCTCTTCTCGTCCTCGACCAGCACTTGCTTAAGGGTCGCCACCTCTGACGTGGCCCCTACAATAGCCACGATAATCCTGTCATTTTTTGCAATTGCACCTTTTTTTATATATATTTAAACAAGGTATTTCTTACCTTCCTTGTCCTCAAGCTGCTACTTGGCACGCCCGAGCTCTTGCTCGGACTGCTCGAGGTTCTGCTTTAGCGTGTCCACTTCCGCAGTCAGTGCGGCGGATGCCAGCAGAGAAGCCTGCATACGCATATTGACTCCTTTTCGTTAGACTCCTGCGAATTTTATTTGATCCTCTCTTCAGCTTTTCTTCCTGAACGCCAAACAGAGCATCAGGGGCTACTGTCAATGCGGTAATATTATTTACACATTCTTTACTTACCTCAAAGCCTGTTAAAAGGCTAGTACAAGCTTTAGTCAGTCCGCTCTTGGCAGACTGAACCTTCTGGACCACCGCACTCATAATGGTGCGGTGCTCCTCGTCGATGGAGGCGCCTTTGAGCACCTCCAATAGATTGTCCGGTGCCTCCGGTTGGACGGGGGTCACCGGCACGGTGGGCTTGCTCCTCTTGGAAGGAGGTCACCCGCCGCACTTTGGAACCTTTGAAGGTTCTAGAGCGGTGTCCGGCCTAGAGCCGGACTTGGAGCCCTGGGGGGGTTCTATCCCCTTTACTCCTGGAGTCCGGGAGGTCGCCTTGCGGCGCCTCCAGGACCACCTCCTCCTGGCTTGGAACCTGTTGGGACAACACTTCGGCGTCATCCGTAGGGCGGGGGAGGAAGCCGTCAGAAGCGAATTCACATCCGACGAGTCCAGTGAACCGCTCGACGACACGTCGAGCCGGTCTTTGGGTGGGCTGCATAAACATATTCGACATAAGGGAAAGCTGTGCAATAAGGGAATACTATGAATTACTCTGTTATTCGAATACTTACGATTTCGCCAGGGGCTTGGCCCTGAGCGGCCACTCCTCTCTGCCATCGTCGGCGTCGGTGGAGTAGTCCGGAGGAAGGGTTTTCCCCTTCTTGGACCCTTCGGCCTCCCCAGGGAGGGTGGCCTTCCTTTTCTTCTCTCCCCCCGCTGGAGGGGGAGAGGTCTCTTCTTCCTCCTCCTCGTCTTCACGGGAGGAATGCGCCTTGGAGCCGTCGGATGATGAACCTGACACCTCCCGGCGCCGGGCACTTTTTCGAGTCCCCGTGGCCTTCTTCGTGGCCTTCTTCTCCGGCACCACATAGGGTGCCGGAACCAGCAACTTCACCAAGCGGGCATCGGCTGGGTCTTCGGGCAAAGGAGCTGGACAGTCGATCTGTCCGGACTTCGCCTGCCAAACCTGTCAAAGGTAAGGGAGCTTAGATCCCGCATAGAGTTAAACTATGAAAAACTAATACCCTGTAAAAGGCACAAACAACTTACCGCGCTGGCGTGACGCTGCGCGCTGAATCCGCGATCCTCGGTAGCGGATGCGGAAGCCTCGGCGTCCTTGAAAAGCACCTTCCAGACATCTTCGTACGTCGTGTCAAAGAGTCTGCTCAGAGTTCGGTGCTGCACCGGGTTGAACTCCCATAGATTGAAGGCCCATTGTTGACACAGGAGGATCCGGCGGATGAGCATGACCTGGACTACATTGACAAGCTTGAGCTGCTTGTCCACCAGGGTTTGGATGCATGTTTGCAGTCCAGTCACCTCTCCTTTGCTGCCCCACGACAGGCCCATCTCTTTCCAGGATGTGAGCCGCGTTGGGGGTCCGGACCGGAACTCGAGGGCTGCGACCCACTCAGGGTCGCGCGGCTCGGTGATGTAAACCCACCCCGATTGCCACCCCTTTAGGGTCTCCACAAAGGAGCCCTCGAGCCATAAGACGTTGGGCATCTTGCCCACCATGGCGCCTCCGCACTCCGCCTGGTTGCCGCGCACCACCTTCAGCTTGACATTGAAAGTCTTGAGCCATAGGCCGAAATGGGGGCGAATACAGAGGAAAGCCTCACACATGACGATAAACGCTGAGATGTTGAGGATGAAGTTCGGGGCCAGATCATGGAAATCCAGGCCGTAGTAGAACATGAGTCCCCGGACGAATGGGTGGATAGGAAAGCCCAGTCCATGGAGGAAGTGGGGAAGGAACACTACCCTCTCATGGGGCCTTGGGGTGGGGGAGCTGCCCCTCTTCGGGAAGCCGGTACGCGATGTCATTAGACAAGTATCCAGCCTTCCTCAGTTTTTTGATGTGTCCCTCCGTGACGGAGGAGACCATCCACTTGCCTCCTGCTCCGGACATGGCTGGAGAAGGTTGAGGTGGGGAGTGCGGACTTGGGCGCTGGAGCTCGAGTGCGCAAGAATGGATAGGCAAAGGAGGAAGAAGGCGTAGGTGAAAAGGTGGATCCTTATCCCCTTATATGGGTGGACGCAACTACGTGTCCCCACCAGCCTGGTAAAACTCGCTTATCCACAAGCGTCGTAATCAATGGCGCGGTTGGGTTACCCACGCCTGTATTGATGAGAATCCCGGAATAAGGGGACACGATCTCTGCTTCGACGAGACGTGCCAAGGAAACCGCCTCGCATGACACGCTGAGGTGGAATAATAAAACGATTCGAATAAAGGCTTGGCCGTGGTGCATCACACTATGGAATACGTCAGCAGATTAGATTTGTGTAAATATTATTCTCTCTATGGTAATATGTGGAAACTTATCTTGCAGAGCCGACGCTATCTTTGTGTTCCAAATCTTCTATGAAGTACTTGGAGGAGGAACCCGCCTTGCAATGCCGAAGACAATCTGCGCGCCGGACTCGTCGTCATTGAAGCCTGGTTCAGGGGCTACTAAGGGAGTCCTGGATTAGGGGGTGTCCGGATAGCCGGACTATACCTTCAGCCGGACTCCTGGACTATGAAGATACAAGATTGAAGTCTTCGTCCCGTGTCCGGAAGGGACTTTCCTTGGCGTGGAAGGCAAGCTTAGCGATACGGTTATGTAGATCTCCTACCATTGTAACCGACTTTGTGTAACCCTAACCCTCTCCAGTGTCTATATAAACCGGAGGGTTTTAGTCCGTAGGACAATATACAGAACAACAATCATACCATAGGCTAGCTTCTAGGGTTTAGCCTCTCCGATCTCGTGGTAGATCTACTCTTGTAATACCCATATCATCAATATTAATCAAGCAGGACGTAGGGTTTTACCTCCATCAAGAGGGCCCGAACCTGGGTAAAACTTCGTGTCCCTTGCCTCCTGTTACCATCCGGCCTAGACGCACAGTTCGGGACCCCCTACCCGAGATCCGCCGGTTTTGACACCGACACCAAGAAAAAGGCTAAGGAAAAGGGCACGGAGACGGTAACCTCCACCATTGCGCCTAAGTCTAGACCGGACTCAAAGACCATTTGCTTTCATTGCAAGGAAACTGGTCACTGGAAGAGGAACTGTAGCAAGTGGCTTGCAGAGCATGGCAAGAAGGCTGGGAATGCTGCTTCAAGCAAAGGTACATTTGTTGCATATGTTATAGACATTTACCTTACTGACATACCTAGCAACTCTGTGGTATTTGATACCGAATCGGTTGTTCACATTTGCAACTTGATGCAGGGGTTGGTAAGAACTAGGCATGTGGCGCAAGGGGAGATTGACATCAGGGTTGGCAAAAAAGCAAGAGTTGTTGCGTTGGAGGTTGGCACGATGCAGCTCCAGCTTCCTTCTGGATTTATTTTGGAATTGAATAATTGTTATTACATTCCTGCACTTAGTCAGAACATTATTTCTGCCTCATGCTTGATGAGTCAGGGTTATGAATTCAATTTAAAGGACAATGGTTGTTAGATTTATTTGAATGGTATGTTCCACGGCTATGCACCCATTTTTGATGGGTTATTTATATTGAATCTAGAACAGGAACCAGTCTATAACATGAATGTCAAGAGGCATAAGCCTAATGAGATAAATCCGGCATACTTCTGGCATTGCCGGCTTGGACACATTAGTCTCAAACGCATGAAGAAGCTCCATGATGATGGACTCCTAACTTCGACCGACTTTGGGTTTTCTCGAGACATGCAAATCATGCTTGCTCGGCAAGATGACTAAGTCTCCTTTCGCAAAGAGTTGTGAGAGGGCATCCGAGCTGTTGGAACTGATACACAGTGATGTGTGTGGACCAATGAGCACAACTGCCAGAGCTGGCTATCAGTACTTCGTGACTTTTACTGATGACTTGAGTAGATATGGATATATCTATTTGATGAGGCACAAGTCGGAGACTTTTTAAAGGTTCAAAGAGTTTCAAAATGAGGTTGAGAATCAGCTCAGCAAGACTATAAAACTTCTATGATCTAATCATCGAGATGAGTACATGAGCCAGGAGTTTGATGATCATATGAAAAGCAGAGGTATAGTACCTCATCTCACACCTCTGGGTACGCCACAAAGAAATGGTATATATGAATGGAGGAATCGTACCTTGTTGGACATGGTTAGATCTATGTTGATCAAGTCGGATTTACCCTTGTCATTCTGGGGATACGCTCTAGAAACTGCAGCTTTCACACGTAACAGGGTACCATCAAAATCCGTAGACAAGACACCACATGAGATGTGGATCGGGAAGAGTCCCAGTTTGTCTTTCTAAAGATTTGGGGTTGTGAAGCATTTGTCTATGTCAGACAAGCTTACACCCAAGTCGGATAAACGCATATTCATGGGATATCCAAGGGAAACCTTGGGATATAGCTTCTACAACCGGGAAGAGAACAAAGTGTTTTTTGCTCAGAACGGGGTTTTCCTTGATAAAGAGTTTCTTAGTCGGGAGGCCAGTGGGAGGAAGGTCCGACTCGAAGAAATTCGAGGACCACTCGGGGATGGCTTGGCTGGTGATGAGATCATACCGGAGTCGGTCAGGGAACCCGTAGTGTAAGCGGCACCGGAACCACGGAGGTCGGAAAGATTGCGCAGAGTGCGTGATGTATTGTTGCTAGAAAGTGACGAGCCGGCCACGTATGCGGAAGCGATGGTGAGCCCAGATTCCGAGGCATGGCTGGAGGCCATGAGTTCCGAGTTAAAGTCCATGGATGAGAATCAAGTCTGGGACTTGGTTGATCCGCCGCCTGGTGTAACAGCCATTGGTTGCAAATGGGTCTTTAAGAAGAAAACCGATGTGGATGGAAATGTTCAGATCCACGAAGGCCGGCTTGTCGCTAAAGGTTATGGACAAGTTCAAGGAATTGACTGCGACGAGACTTACTCGCCGGTAGCGATGCTGAAGTCGGTGAGGATCGTACTAGCTATAGCTGCATATTTCAATTACGAGATATGGCATATGGATGTCAAGACGGCTTACCTTCAGGGAAATTTAACCGAGGACGTGTATATGATATAGCTCGAGGGTTTTGTCGATCCGACTAGCATTAGTAAGGTATGCAAGCTCAAGAGATCCATTTATGGGTTGAGGCAAGCATCTCGGAGCTGGAACATTCGTTTTGATGAGGTCATCACTGGTTTCGGCTTCATCAAAAGCGAAGAGGACTCTTGTTTATACAAGAAGTTAAGTGGGAGCTCGATAGTGTTTTTGATCTTGTATGTGGATGAAATACTACTGATCGGAAATGATATTTCGATGTTGAACTCGGTCAAGGAGTCATTGAATGGCAAGTTTTCGATGAAGGACCTTGGTGAGGCAATGTACATTTTAGGCATTAAGATCTATAGAGATAGATCAAGGAGGCTGCTCGGCTTAAGCCAGAGCACATACATAGATAAAGTGTCGAAGCGGTTCAACATGAGTGAGGCAAAGAAAGGGTTCTTACCCCTCTCACATGGTATAAGGCTAAGCGAGACTCAGAGTCCTTCAAAATCTGATGAGCGAAGCAGGATGAGTAAGATTCCATATGCCTCGGCAATCGGATCGATCATGTATGCCATGATATGTACGCGGCCCGATGTTGCTTTTGCAACAAACCTAACAAGTAGATACCAGGCCAACCCAGGTGAGAGTCACTGGGCAGCGGTAAAGACTATTTTGATGTACTACAGAGATGTTCCTAGTTTACGGAGGTGAGGAAGAGCTCGTCGTAAGGGGTTAGGCCGATGCTAGTTTCCAAACCGACAGAGATGATTGTCGATCATAGTCCGGATTCGTGTACGTCATGAACGGAGGAGTAGTGAGCAGGATGAGTTCCAAGCAAGATACGATGGCCGATTCTACTACAGAAGCCAGATACATTGCGGCTTGTGAAGCTGCAAATGAAGGTGTTTGGATCCGGAACTTTCTGGATGATCTTGGTATTTTCCCAGCCTCGCTAAAACCGTTGGACCTTTATTGTGATAATTTTGGTGCCATCACACAAGCCAAGGAGCTGAGGAATCACCACAAGGTCAGACACATAGATCGGGAATATCACTTGATACGAAAGATCGTAAAGAGTGGTGATGTAGAGTTATGCAAAATTCACACGGATGCAAATGTTGCGGATCCGTTGACTAAGCCGCTTCCACAACCCAAGCATGGGGGCACATTAGAGCTATGGGCATTCGATGTCTATTTGATTGACTCTAGTGAAAGTGGGAGACTGTTGGAGATATGCCCTAGAGGCAATCATGTATGATGATATTTCCTATGTGTTTATGAATAAATATAGTCCTTGGACATTATCAATGATGTGTATCAACAAGTACGTGACTTGTTTGTGGGACTATGCATTGTATGATGACTGTCCTAAAAGGTCCCTAGTAAAAAGGGTTGTGTGGACGCGCAGCCAACTAGACTAGCATATGACACGGTCGATGGCTTGGTCTCACTAGCCATGGAGCATTGGATGCTAACCGGATAATATGGACTTGGAAGGATCTGTTCGGATTCGACATAGTCGGATCCGAGTCGAGACAAGGTCCGAGTCGGACATACCCAACTATGAGACGCAGCGATATGTCATCTATGAGTCTCTAGTACAACATACGTTCTATGTCCTAAGACCTGAGCTGGTGCATGTACTCAGGATGGTAACATACTTGCTTTGGGCTAACCAAACTCTACTCCATGACTGGGTAGTTACAAAGGTAGGTTTCGGGCTTGTCCAGATCCATGTTGTGAGACATGGTCGAGCAAGATGGGATTTGCCCCTCCGATAAGGGGAGATATACTCTTGGCCCCTCGTGTGATCCGACCAGGATAAGCATGGCCATGCAACAGGGACTATGAGATAATCCGGTTTGTGATCGGCATCACCTGAACGAGAAATAGGTCGGGTTAGCACAAGGATGACAAACTCGCCTTGAGCTCGACAACATATATCATGTGGCAAAAGGAATGAAAGTATGATGTACAGGTTCGCCTAACCAGCTTCATAGTCTGTTTGGTGTTTGGCATGCCTTGCTAGAGGCCGCTACCAACTGTGCAGTTCAGAGGTGATCCGAACTACGACCAAGCCGGCTTGAACCTAAGGGGTCGCGCGCTTAAGGGAAGGAACCTACAAGGTCGGATCCGAGGACACTGGTCGGATGTGATCCGAGCTGTATTCGGATTGTGGCCGAGTAGACTTATGGGCTTTAGGGTCCGTGCGAGGCCCAAGTGTTGAGCCCGCGACGGACGCCTATATAAAGTGGAGGTGCCGCACACTCACGCGATTTGATCGCTTCGGCGCTGTCACTAGGGTTTGCATGTGTCGCGAATAGGCACCTGCACTCACTGTCGGTTGTGTGATCGGACCTAGCAGTCCGCTGCACAACGTTCCTCTTGCACGCGCGGATACCATTAGAGGCGGTGCACTTGCGCCACTCCGGCGAACCTGTACGTGGGAACCGATTACCGGCTGTACGAGGGAGATCGGACGAGGAGGAGACAATCCACGCGGACGCGCTGCCCCAACTCTTCTTCCACTACACAGCACTGCGCGTCTAGTGGTAACAAACTGTGATCCATCTCCCGTAGCATGTTCTTGGTTGTTCTGCGCGTAGGAAAATTTTAATTTGCAGTCGACGCAACCTACCATAGAACCCAACATGTCAACACGATGGCGTGATGATGATGATGATGATGCTACCGATGCAGGGCTTCGCCTAAGCTCCGCTACGATATGACCGAGGTGGATTATGGTGGAGGAGGCCACCGCACACGACTAAAAGATCAACTGGTCAACTTGTGTGTCCATAAGGTGCCCCCTTGTCCCCGTATATAAAGGAGGGAGGAGGAGGAGGCCGGCCCTAGATGGGGCGCGCCAAGTGTGGGGAGTCCTACTAGGACTACCAAGTCCTAGTAGGATTCCCCTTTTCCTTTTCGGGGTAGGAGAGAAGAAAGAACGAAAGAGAGAGGGAGTAGGAAAGGGCAAGGGGGCGCCGCCCCCTTTCCCCTAGTCAGATTCAGACCCATGGGGGGCGCGCCTCCTTCCCTTTGTACTACCTCCTCTACTCCCGTATGGCCCAATAAGGCCCAATACTTCTCCCGGCGAATTCCCGTAACTCTCCGGTACTCCGAAAAATACCCGAATCACTCGGAAGCTTTCCGATGTACGAATATAGCCTTCCAATATATCGACTTTACATCTCGACCATTTCGAGACTCCTTGTCATGTCCCCGATCTCATCCGGGACTGGAACAAACTTCGGTTATCAAATCACATAACTCATAATACAAATCGTCACAGAACGTTAAGCGTGCGGACCCTACGGGTTCGAGAACTATGTAGACATGACTGAGACTCATCTCCGGTCAATAACCAATAGCGGAACTTGGATGCTCATATTGGTTCCTACATATTCTACGAAGATCTTTATCGGTCAAACTGTATAACAACATAAGTTGTTCCCTTTGTCATTGATATGTTACTTGCCCGAGATTCGATCATCGGTATCTCAATACCTAGTTCAATCTCATTACCAGCAAGTCTCTTTACTCGTTCTGTAATGCATCATCCCGCAACTAACTCATTAGTCACATTGCTTGCAAGGCTTATAGTGATGTCCATTGCCGAGAGGGCCCAGAGATACCTCTCCGACAATCGGAGTGACAAATCCTAATCTCGATCTATGCCAATTCAACAAGTACCATCGGAGACACCTGTAGAGCACCTTTATAATCACCCAGTTACGTTGTGGCGTTGGGTAGCACACAAATTGTTCCTCCGGTATTCGGGAGTTGCATAATCTCATAGTCATAGGAACATGTATAAGTCATGAAGAAAGCAATAGCAATATACTAAACGATCAAATGCTAAGCTAACGGAATGGGTCAAGTCAATCACATCATTCTCTAATGATGTGATCTCGTTAATCAAATGGCAACTCATGTTTATTGTTAGGAAACTTAACCATCTTTGATTCAACGAGCTAGTCAAGTAGAGGCATACTAGTGACACTCTATTTGTCTATGTATTCACACATGTACTAAGTTTCCGGTTAATACAATTCTAGCATGACTAATAAACATTTATCATGATATAAGGAAATAAATAATAACTTTATTATTGCCTCTAGGGCATATTTCCTTCAGTCTCCCACTTTCACTAGAGTCAATAATCTAGTTCACATCTTTATGTGATTAGTTCACATCTCCATGTGACTAATACCCAAAGGGTTTACTAGAGTCAATAATCTAGTTCACATCGCTATGTGATTAACACCCAAAGAGTGATCATGTTTTGCTTGTGAGAGAAGTTTAGTCTATGGGTCTGCAACATTCAGATCCGTATGTATTTCACAAATTTCTATGTCTACAATGCTCTGCACGTAGCTATTCTAGCTAATTGCTCCCACTTTCAATATGTATCCAGATCGAGACTTAGAGTCATCTAGATCGATGTAAAAAGCTTGCATAGACATAACTCTTTACGACGAACTCTTTTTATCACCTCCATAACCGAGAAATATTTCCTTAGTCCTCTAAGGATAATTTTGACCGCTATCCAGTGATCTGCTCCTAGATCACTATTGTAATCCCTTGCCAGAATCATGCTAAGGTATACAATAGGACTGGTAAATAGCATAGCATACTTTATAGAACCTATGACTTAGGCATAGGGAATGCCTTTTCATTCTCTTTCTATTTTCGGCTATGGTCGGGTTTTGAGTCTTTACTCAACTTCACACCTTGCAACATAGGCAAGAACTCCTTCTTTGACTGTTCCATTTTGAACTACTTCAAAATCTTGTCAAGGTATGTACTCATTGAAAAAACTTATCAAGCGTCTTGATCTATCTCTATAGATCTTGATGCTCAATGTGTAAGTAGCTTCATCGAGGTCTTTCTTTGGAAAACTCTTTTCAAACACTCCTTTATGCTTTCCAGAAAATTCTACATTATTTCTGATCAACAATATGTCATTCACATATACTTATCAGAAATGTTGTAGTTCTCCCACTCACTTTCTTGTAAATACAGGCTTCACCGCAAGTCTGTATAGAACCATATGCTTTGATCAACTAATGAAAGCATATATGCCAACTTTGAGATGCTTGCACCAGTCCATAGATGGATCGCTGGAGCTTGCACATTTTTGTTAGCACCTTTACGATCGACAAAACCTTCTGGCTGCATCATATACAACTCTTTTTTAAGAAATCCATTAAGGAATGTAGTTTTGACATCCATTTGCCAGATTTCATAAAATGTGGCAATTTGCTATCATGATTTGGACAGACTTAAGCATCGCTACAAGTGAGAAAATATCATCGTAGTCAACACCTTGAACTTTGTCAAAAACCCTTTTCGGCAAGTCTAGCTTTGTAGATAGTAACATTACTATCAGCGTCCGTCTTCCTCTTGAAGATCCATTTATTCTTAATGACTCACTGATCATCGGGAAAGTCAATCAAAGTCCATACTATGTTCTCATACATGGATCCCATCTCAGATTTCATGGCCTCAAGCCATTTCATGGAATCTGGGCTCATCATCGCTTCCTCATAGTTCGTAGGTTCGTTATGGTCTAGTACCATGACTTTGAGAAAGGATTACCATACCACTCTAGTGCAGACCATACTCTGATTGTCCTACCAGGTTCGGTAGTAACTTGATCTGAAGTTTCATGATCATCATCATTAGCTTCCTCTGGTTGTCCTACCAGGTTCGATAGTAACTTGATCTGAAATTTCATGATCATCATCATTAGCTTCCTCACTAACTGGTGTAGAGATCACTAGAACTGATTTCTGTGATGAACTACTTTCCAATTTGGGAGAAGGTACAATTACCTCATCAAGTTCTACATTCCTCCCA
The DNA here is from genome assembly GCF_002162155.2 of Triticum dicoccoides. Lineage (NCBI taxonomy): Eukaryota > Viridiplantae > Streptophyta > Magnoliopsida > Poales > Poaceae > Triticum > Triticum dicoccoides. The sequence continues at coordinate 207,498,975 of NC_041382.1, forward strand.
CTAACTTCTTTCGAGAGAAACTCCTTCTCTAGAAAGGATCCATTCTTAGCAACGAATGTCTTGCCTTCGGATTTGTGATAGAAGGTGTACCCAACCATCTCCTTTGGGTATCATATGAAGACACATTTCTCCGATTTGGGTTTGAGCTTATCAGGATGAAACTCTTTCACATAAGCATCGCAACTCCAAACTTTAAGAAACGACAGCTTAGGTTTCTTGCCAAACCATAGTTCATATGGTGTCGTCTCAACGGATTTAGATGGTGCCCTATTTAACGTGAATGCAGCTGTCTCTAATGCATAACCCCAAAACAATAGTGGTAAATCGGTAAGAGACATCATAGATCCAACCATATCCAATAAAGTACGATTACAATGGTCAGACACACCATTATGCTGTGGTGTTCCAAGTGGCGTGAGTTGCGAAACTATTCCACATTGTTTCAAATGAAGACCAAACTCGTCACTCAAATATTTGCCTCCACGATCAGATCGTAGAAACTTCATTTTCTTGTTATGATGATTTTCCACTTCACTCTGGAATTCTTTGAACTTTTCAAATGTTTCAGACTTATGTTTCATTAAGTAGATATACCCATATCTTCTCAAATCATCTATGAAGGTCGGAAAATAAAGATACCCGCCGCAAACCTCAACACTTATCGGAACGCATACATCAGTATGTATTATTTCCAATAAGTCAGTTGCTCGCTCCATTGTTTCGGAGAACGGAGTCTTAGTCATCTTGCCCATGAGGCATGGTTCGCAAGCATCAAGTGATTCCAAAAGTCCATCAGCATGGAGTTTCTTCATGCGCTTTACACCAATATGACCTAAACTGCAGTGCCACAAATAGGTTGCACTATCATTATTAACTTTGCATCTTTTGGCTTCAATATTATGAATATGTGTATCACTACGATCGAGATTCAATAAACCATTCACCTTGGGTGTATGACCTCAGAAGGTTTTATTCATGTAAACAGAATAACAATTATTCTTTGACTTAAATGAATAACTGTATTGCAATAAACATGATCCAATCATATTATGCTCAATGCAAACACCAAATAACATTTATTTTAGGTTCAACACTAATCCCGAAGGTAAAGGGAGTGTGCGATGGTGATCTTATCAACCTTGGAATCATTTCCAACACACATCATCACCTCATCCTCAACTAGTCTTTGTTTATTTTGCAACTCCCGTTTCGAGTACTACTCTTAGTAACTGAACTAGTATCAAATACCGAGGGGTTTGCTATAAACACTAGTGAAGTACACATCAATAACATGTATATCAAATATACCTTTGTTCACTTTGCCATCCTTCTTATCCGTCAAGTATCTAGGGCAGTTCCACTTCCAGTGACCATTTCCTTTGCAGTAGAAGCACTCAGTTTTAGGCTTGGGTCTAGCTTTGGGATTCTTCATGGGAGTGGCAACTTGCTTGCCATTCTTCTTGAAGTTCCCTTTCTTTCCCTTGCCCTTTTACTTGAAACTAGTGGTCTTGTCAACCATCAACACTTGATGCTTTTTCTTGATTTCTACCTTCGCTGATTTCAGCATCGCGAAGAGCTTTGGGAATCGTTTCCATTATCCCTTGCATATTATAGTTCATCACGAAGTTCTAGTAACTTGGTGATAGTGACTAGAGAACTATGTCAATCACTATCTTATCAGGAAGATTAACTCCCACTTGATTCAAGTGATTGTAGTACTCAGACATCCTGAGCACATGCTCATTTGTTGAGCTATTCTCCTCCATCTTGTAGGCAAAGTACTGTCAGGGGTCTCATACCTCTTGACACGGGCATGAGTATGAGATACCAATTTCAACTCTTGGAACATCTTATATGCTCCATGGCGTTCAAAACATTTTTAATTCCCGGTTCTAAGCCGTAAAGCATGGTGCACTAAACTATCAAGTAGTCATCATATTGAGCTTCTCAAACATTCATAACGTCTGCATCTACTCCTGCAATAGGTCTGTCACATAGCGGTGCATCAAGGACGTTATTCTTCTGTGCAGAAATGAGGATAATCCTCAGATCACGGACCTAGTCCGCATCATTGCTACTATCATCTTTCAACATAGTTTTTCTCTAGGAACATATCAAAAATAAACGGGGAGCTACATCGCGAGCTATTGATCTACAACATACTTATGCAAATACTATCATGACTAAGTTCATGATAAATTAAAGTTCAATTAATCATATTACTTAAGAACTCCCACTTAGATAGACATCCCTCTAGTCATCTAAATGATCACGTGATCCAAATCAACTAAACCATGTCCGATCATCACATGAGATGGAGTAGTTTTCAATGGTGAACATCACTATGTTGATCATATCTACTATATGATTCACGCTCGACCTTTCGGTCTCCAGTGTTCCGAGGCCATATCTGCATATGCTAGGCTCGTCAAGTTTAACCCGAGTATTCTGCGTGTGCAAAACTGGCTTGCACCCGTTGTGTGTCAACGTAGAGCTTATCACACCCGATCATCACGTGGTGTCTCGGCATGACGAACTGCCGCAACGGTGCATACTCAGGGAGAACACTTATACCTTGAAATTTAGTGAGAGATCATCTTATAATGCTACCGCCGAACTGAGCAAAATAAGATGCATAAAGGACAAACATCACATGCAATCAAAATATGTGACATGATATGGCCATGATCATCTTGCGCCTTTGATCTCCATCTCCACAGTACTGTCATGATCTCTATCGTCACCGGCATGACACCATGATCTCCATCATCTTGATCTCTATCAACGTGTCATCACATGGTCGTCTTGCCAACTATTGCTCTTGCAATTGCAATCACGTAGCGATAAAGTAAAGAAATTATTAGGCGCTTGCATCTTATGTAATAAAGAGACAACCATAAGGCTTCTGCCAGCTGCCGATAACTTCAACAAAACATGATCATCTCATACAACAACTTATATCTCATCACATCACAACAAGCCCTGCAAAAACAAGTTAGACATCCTCTACTTTGTTGTTGCAAGTTTACAAGGCTGCTACGGGCTGAGCAAGAACGGTTTCTTACCTACGCATTAAAAACCACAACACAGTATAGTGATTGCTTTTTGATCTTCAGAAAGAACCATGTTCATTGAATCTGATTCAACTAAAGCTGGAGAAACAGACACCCACTAGCCACCTGTGTGCGAAGCACGTCGGTAGAACCAGTCTCGTGTAAGCATACGTGTAATGTCGGTCTAGGCCGCTTCATTCAACAATGACGCTGAATCAAGTATCAACTAGTGACGGCAAGCAATATGTATATATCCACGCCCACAACTCCTTTGTGTTCTACTCGTGCATATAACATCTATGCATAAACCTGGCTCGGATGCCACTGTTGGGGAACGTATTAATTTTAAAAAAATTCCTACGCACACAGAAGATCATGGTGATGCATAGCAACGAGAGGGCAGAGTTTCATCCATGTACCCTCGTAGACCGTAAGAAGAAGTGTTATGAGAACGCGGTTGATGTAGTCGTACGTCTTCACGATCCGACTGATCCAAGTACCGAATGCACGGCACCTCCGAGTTCAGCACACATTCAGCTCGGTGACGTCCCATGAACTCCGATCCAGCAGAGCTCCGAGGGAGAGTTCCATTAGCACGACGGTGTGATGACAATGATGATGATGCTACCGATGCAGGGCTTCGCCTAAGCACTGCTACGATATGACCGACGTGGATTATGGTGGAGGGGGGCACCGCACACGGCTAAAAGATCAACTGGTCAACTTGTGTGTCCATGGGGTGCCCCCCTGCCCCTGTATATAAAGGAGGGAGGAGGAGAAGGCCGGCCCTAGAGGGGGCGCGCCAAGTGTGGTGAGTCCTACTAGGACTCCCAAGTTCTAGTAAGATTCCCATTTTCCTTTCCGGAGTAGGAGAGAAGAAAGAAGGAAAGAGAGAGTGTAACGCCCTCGATGCGGCTATATCTCCCACGTGTCAAAGCACGACTTAGAGGCATAACCGCATTGAAAGCAATGTCGCAAGTGAGGTAATCTTCACACAACCCATGTAATACATAAGGGAAAAGGATACATAGTTGGCTTACAATCGCCACTTCACACAATTACATGAATAGAGCATTACATCATCCAGATACAATCAAGGTTCGACTATGGAACCAAAATAAAAGAAGACTACCCCAAAAGCTACACAGATCCCCGATCGTCCCGACTGGGCTCCACTACTGATCGACTAGAAAGAAACAACACAAAGGACAAGATCTTCATCGAGATCCTCCTTGAGCTTGGTTGGGTCACCTGCTCGGTAACATCAGCACCTGCAAACTGGTTTTGGAAGTATCTGTGAGTCACGGGGACTCAGCAATCTCACACCCTCGCGATCAAGACTATTTAAGCTTAAGGGTAAGGTAAAGGTATGAGGTGGAGCTGCAGCAAGCGACTAGCATATATGGTGGCTAACCTATTCGTGAAAGAGGGCGAGAAGAGAAGGCAAAAGCACGGTCGAACAACTATGATCAAGAAGTGATCCTAGAACAACCTACGTCAAGCATAACTCCAACACCGTGTTCACTTCCCGGACTCCGCCGAGAAGAGACCATCACGGTTACACACGCGGTTGATGTATTTTAATTAAGATCAACTTCAGGTTTTCTATAACCGAACATTAACAAATTCCCATCTACCCATAACCGCGGGCACGGCTTTCAAAAGTTCAAATCCCTGCAGGGGTGTCCCAACTTAGCCCATCACAAGCTCTCACGGTCAACGACGGATATTCCTTCTAGCGGGAAGACCCGATCAGACTCGGAATCCTGGTTACAAGACATCCTCGACAATGGTAAAACAAGTCCAGCAAGACCACCCGTTGTGCTGACAAATCCCGATAGGAGCTGCACATATCTCGTTCTCAGGGCACACCGGATAAGCTAAGTGTACGGGAGCCAACGTAACCCAAGTTGCCAAGAGACGGCCCCGCACGGTGCTCTGGGTTGGACCAACACTTAGAGAACCACTGGCCCGGGGGGGTTAAAATAAGATGACCCTTGGGCTGGCCGACCCAAGGGAAAGAAAAAGGCTAGGTGGCAAATGGTAAAACCAATGTTGGGCCTTGCTGGAGGAGTTTTATTCAAGGCGAACTGTCAAGGGGTTCCCATTATAACCCAACCACGTAAGGAACGCAAAATTCGGGAACACCGATATGACGGAAACTAAGGCGGCAAGAGTGGAACAAAACACCAGGCATAAGGCCGAGCCTTCCACCCTTTACCGAGTATATAGATCCATTAATAAAATAAGAGATATTGTGATACCCAACAAAATATCCATGTTCCAAACATGGAACAAACTCCAATCTTCACCTGCAACTAACAACGCTATAAGAGGGGCTGAGCAAAGCGGTAACATAGCCAAACAACGGTTTGCTAGGACAAGGTGGGTTAGAGGCTTGGTTAACAATATGGGAGGCATGATAAGCAAGTGGTAGGTATCACAGCATAGGCATAGCAAAACAGTGAGCAACTAGCTAGAAAAGATAGAAGTGGTTTCGAGGGTATGGTCATCTTGCCCGAGATCCCGCAAGGAAGAAGAACGAGTCCATGAAGAAGATAAACGGACGTAGTCGAACGAATCCTCACAACACGATGTTATCGGAACCAACGCGAAGAAGCAACACCGGAAAGAAGCAAACAATCATGGTAAACAACCACCACATAAGCATGGCACGGTGCGCAAACAAGTATGATGCATGTCCGGTTTAATGAGGCATGGCATGGCAAAGTGCACAAACAACCCTACAAATTAAGTGGAGCTCAATATGCAACGAGTTGCATATTGACGGAACACCACATGACTTATTTAGTTCGATCTCGTTTATGAACTCAACAATATTAAATGTTGTTTAGCATGGCAAGGGGTGAAGCAAAGTAAAACTACCTATCTAGGCAAGTTTAAATGAGGCCGGAACATCAAACAACAAATCCGGAAACTCCTCATGTGCATATATTAGGTTTGGTCCTGTTCAACCCTAAACCATATTTTAGAGTTGTTAAGCATGAAAAGTAAAGCCACCATGTTAAACTAGGCATTTTTCCACCCCATTTATATATAAAGTTTAGTAAATTCTGAGTTACGGTTAAATAGTTACGAATTAAATCATTTTAGCATGGCATTTGGGCAAATTTAAACAAACAACACTTTAAACATTTTAAACATGGTTGAAAATTGCATATTATTGATCTACACAAAATTCTAAGCATTTTACATATAAAGTTTATTGGGTTCCGATGCAGGGGTGAAAAGTTATTATATGCATGATGTACAAGGGCTTTTCTGCAAAACTGCAGATCCTGGAAAAATAACTAAATTCACATATCTGGGGAAAAACCTAAACAGACCAAATCTAAGCATGTTGGGCCAGTAGAAAAGAAAGAAAGAAAAAAAACAAAAGAGGCGCTGCAGTGGGGCCTTACCATGGGCCAAGGCCCGGATTGAGACGAGGGAGGAGGCGCTGGGAGTCAACGCGGGCTTGACCCGTGCGCTGGTGCTGGTCTCGCTCAATTCCAGGAAGCAGACAGAGGGGCGAGATGCAGGGCAACTTCAGTCGAAGCAGGGAAGATGGAAACGGCCGGACTTGGCGACGGGGACGGCGTTGAGGATGACGGAGGCCGGGCGCGACTGGCGGGTGGCGACGGCAAGGCAAGCGAAGGCGGCGGCGCCAGGTGGGATCTAGGCGGAGGCGAGGTCTTGTAGCGGGCGCACAAGGCAGCAGCGACGCTTGCCATGAACGATGACAACGGGCGGCACGGAGGCTCATCTACAGGGGGTCGAGGCGCTCGTTCTTCTCTGCAATCGAAGCATGGCTTTGATGCAGAGGATGCCGGCACACGGGCGTGGCGTGGCGTGGCCGCAGAGCTCCAGCGAGGTGACGAGGAATGGAAGGCGATGAGGAAACCTCGACGAGGCAGAGACTTGTCTCGGGCTTCGCGGGGTCCTGCTGGTGACCCTCGACTTCGGCGAGGGTCGAAATGAAAGCTCGAGGAGGAGAGGCACGTCCAAGGCGGCACCGAGGATGGGCTGCAGGTTCGCGGCAGGAGCTGCTCGATGTGGCCGAGGCGTTGCGGGGAAAAAACAAAGGTCGGCGGGAGAGGTTCAAGGCGGCATCATCATGGAGGAAGACCGGCAGGGACTTGAAGTGGGGCTCCGGCAGCTCGGCGTGGTCAAGCACGGTCGGGGACGATCGTGGGACACCGGTTCCTGGCGACAGCGAGGCGAACTGAAGCTCGCGGGGCATCCATGGTGTTCAAATGACGATGGAGACTCGCGAGAGCATGGGACGAGGAGGTGCCTGGCGTCGCTAGTGGCGGCAGCGATCCATGGCAGAGGGGATCCTCCTGCTGGTCCGGTGGTGCTCCGATGAAGATGGAGGCGACGGGGTCAGGTGAAGGCGCGCAAGGGAGGAGCTCATGCTCCTGGACGAGAGGAGGCTCGGGCCTCACAGCAGAGGAGGTGCGGCGACGGGGTTGGCCTGCGGTGGTGGCACGCTCAGGATCAAAGGCGACAAGGAGGAGGCAGGGAGCAGGGGGGCCTCAGTTGCTGCTCCTGTGATTTGGGCGGCGCTGAGAAACAGGGAGGGGTCGGAGAGGATTTGGATCGGGAGGAGTGCGGCTCTGGTTGGCTGGGCGATGGGATCGAGGGAATTGAGTGAGGGGATCCCGAGAGGATTAGTGGCGGCGGCCGAGAGGGATGGATGGGACAACTCCCCTAGAAATTAGGGTTGACTGTTTATATAGGTAGGTTGGTTAGGTTAGGGGCTAATCGGTCCATCCGATCATAATCAGACGATCCCGGATACATAGGTTAGGGGCCCCAATTTACAAAACGGAGATGTTTTGTAGACGTTTGGGGATGTTTCGGAGCCAACGGTGACGAAAGTCCGGTTCGGATTCGGGGAAGGTTTTCGGACGCGCGAGGGGGTCTGAGAACTGAGCAGAGAGGGGTTTTCGGACCGTGTGATTGCATCGGAAGGCTCCGGACGCGAAGAGGGGATAGGTGGATGGACTAGGTGGGCTCTGTAGAAGGCCATGGGCTGAGAGGAGAGGAGAGAAGAAAGAGGGCCTGGCAGCAGTTTTCGGAGACCGAAAACGTCCGACGTGTGCCCGGCTATAATGTCGCTATAGTTTAACGTTGGGGCGTCAAACGGACTCCAAATGGGATGAAACTTGGCAGGCGACCTACTAACAACATAACAACACCGCATGCCAACTTTCAACCCATTCTGAGAACATTTTCTAGCCACTTATAAAATAATATTTTGGACATGCCGCGGGCGCGTGCAAGTGTACCTGGGCTCAGAACGGACAACGGAGAGAACGAGGAGGCCGGGATGGATGCAAGTTTCGAAAACATGATGATGCAACGCATATGATGACATGATGAAAAGCAACACGCAAGCAAAGATATGGCAACACCGGCGAATAACTGGAAGACACCTGGCGCAACGGTCTCGGGGCGTCACAACACTCCACCACTACGAGAGGATCTCGTCCCGAGATCTAGAATGGCACCGGAGGGAAAACGGAAGAGAAAGAGGAGAGGTAAAGCTAAGTTGCTTCTTTGATAAACGAGTGAGACCAAAGAACCTTGAAAAGGTTAAGCCAATTTGAGAAAAGAATACAATGGAGATGACTGAAGTTAACAATCTCTGTCAGAAAAGAGGAATAAGGAAGAGCAACTTCGGGCAGCACTCCCATTGAAAAGAAAAGAAATTGAATAAGAACTTGGTAAGGTGAGCAGAAACTTGATGAAATGGCAACACACTGCCTCCGGAACTATTGAATGAATGGAACACAGGGTAAGAAAGATCTCAGACAGCACTCCGGTTGAAAAGAGATGCAAAGCTTGATAAGGCGAAAAGAACTTGAGCAAAAGGGCACAACACTCCGATTAAATGGATAAGCAAAGGAAAGAACATGATCTAACAAAACAAGAAGATGGGTTGAAGAGAGCAACATCACAATGCCTCCGGAAGAACTGGGAGGATGGAATGGAATGAACGGAAGAGAAAACAATATCTTCTACCTCGAATGAGCTTGCAAAAGCATCTTTAGGAGAAGGTTCGAACGGAGTTGTTGGAAAACCAACAATGAAAAGGATAAGCTTGAAGTGGGCTTATGGAAAACATCTCAAATTATGATGTGACAACCTTCCACTCACGGGAAAAAGAATTGGATTAGTAAGAACAAGGAGATGAGAAGCTATCTCACCGGGAGGATAAAAGAAGAACTTGGATCATTGATAAATACCATAAGAGCGACAATCCTTAAAGAAAAGCTTTATGTGAAATATAGCCCAAGATAACTCCAATGAAGAGATTGGTGGATTTAAAATACCTCATCTTGATAACTTGTGAAACACGAAGCACGAAGGGAAATTATCAAGAATGACATAACACCGCCTCAAAAGATATGCGTGAAAGAATTGCACTCCGGATTGCAAGATGAAGAAAACTTGAGCTCCTTTGAAAAGAATCTTGATGAACGCTTCAAGAAGGAAATAAATCCTTAGTGAACCATCATGTAGAACCTCCATGAAGAACTCCAGCAACAAAAGAATGATCACACGAAAAGAAGGATGAAAAGAATAAGGTTGAAACCTTGCGATGATTTAGACGGAGCTTCGCGATGCTATAATTGAGAGAGCTTGGAATTTCGGGAAGAAAAGATGAAACAATTGAAACCGAGATTTTGATGAGCCTCCGGAATAAGGAATTGACTAAACTCGATGAACAAGAAGAAGAATTACATTATGCTTATCCTTCGCCAATCAAATTGATGACAATCAATGGATTTGGCATATTAGTTATTCTCGTAGAAAAGGATTAAGATAGATATGGAGCAAACTTAAGAAGGTATTCAATGAAACACCGGTAGGATTGGAAAGAAAGAGTCAAATGATATTATAACAAAGGAAGAAGAATCTTAGAAGAGCCACCGGTAGAACTCAAAATGAACGAAAAAAATATAGAGAAACACCGGGAAGAATTAGAAAACGAATGAAGATGCTTGATGGAATTTAGATACATGAGAACGAAGAGATCATGAACTGATTAGATAATACTTGAATGATGCACCAGTAGATTAGGAGAACGATAACTGAAAGCTGGGAATGAATAAACCGAAATGATGGCCATCGGAGAATCAAACTGTAAAATACTCCTGAATTGCTCCGGAAGGGTGAAAAGAATATCTCACAATCGAAAATAATTATGAGAGGATGGCATCAACCTAGAATCATGAATCTTGAAAGAACGGGTAAGACTTGGAGGAAAAACTCTTCTTCGGTCTTCAAATGTTGAGAATGACGATGAGAAACACCACCATGAGTTGTTGAGATACTCTGGAATGAAAATTAGAAAGATTGAAACCAATGGTGAAAAGAATTTGAAAGATCTTGGAGAAATACATATGACTGATGACAAAACATTCTTACGCCAAACTTTAGAAGATTTGAGAATAACTCCGGGAGATTAAGAAGAGTCAGGTAAGATCCTGGAAAAGACCTGTGGGTTAGGGCCCATTCAAAAGAAAACATCGTTGAAATGATTGCTTGAAAAGAGAGATTCCACTGGTTGAATTAAATGACTTGAGCGAGATAACATCCTTGAAAAGAGCTTGAATGGATCTTGAATGACAAGACGAGCCTTTTGCGATATCATGAGCACTCCGGAAAAAATGAATAGCGAGAAGTGAATTATTATGAGGTGCACCGGTATGAGAAGGCATTTGAAACGAGGAAAGGATATGATCAACAAAGCTTGAATTGGTTCCACCGGAGAAGAAAGAGAATGAATAATGATGAACTTGAGGTTCCGTTAGGATCTTCATGAGAATCACCGGATAAGAATATTGACGGAAAAGAATGGAGAGACTTCACATGAATAAAATGGATACTTGATTCAGAAATCTAAGTCCTCGAAGGAAAAGGGTGGAGGGTGGGAAAACAAAAACAACTTGGAACGGATGAAGCAAACACCGTTGAGAAGAACTGATAAATGATCTTGCGGATCTTGAAATTATCGGATCCACTTGAAGAGAAACACGCCGGTGAAAAGGATTGACATGACCATCTCGATTATCAAGAAGGATTGGTATTCACATCGGAGTATGAGAACACCGTTTAGGAAAGGTATGGAATCAACATTTGACTTTGAAGCAACTCGAATACCACAACTCAAAACAAAACCAAGGATTGGCTTGCAGAATAAGACGGAACAAACATATGATAGAGATTTCGTCCGAAGTTTTCATGGTGGGGCCTACATGGGCTTGATCGTACAGCACCATCATGTACAAGGCAGTGCACATGACATACGAAGCGTCCCCGAGTCGGCATAGCCAAGGACTCTTTCAGACACAACGAGACCACTGTAAAACCAACCGTGGATAGGCGGACCACTAGACGTCGAACCACAATTTCATATTATACATCTGTCGGAAAGATATCCTAAGAGCTACTTGAATTCCCACTTATAAACTCCCGAAACTTTCCGGTTATGCAATCAGGTGTTGGGGATATAGGGGAAGCATAATATCTCACCCAAAACTAACAAATCCTACATCCAGTTGTATCCATCCTTCAACACATAACCAAGAAACCTTTGGAAATCGTTTACCTCAACCTTCGAAAAGCATATGTTATACGAGTTATGGCAATACTCCCGAACTCCCGCCCCAGTACTGGGTGGCGTCGAGGTTATCTCACCAACAACTGCATAAAAGAGATTTTCGATGTCGGTGAAACTAACTCAGGTATTCCAGAACTGCAACAATAAAATTGTGACGACAAAACCTCGGAGCTCAACTCCCCGGGACACTGCCACAACCCCTAAATGTCAGGAGGCACCAAGAACAATGTTCTCGTCACAAAACCATCGGAATGATTCCAAGATACCCGCGTGATCCTAAAATTTTTTTAGTGAAATTTTAGAAGAGAAGAGCCAAAACTCTACGTCAGGATGCCTCACCAGAGCGATGAAGGGACTGAGGAGTAAAAGAATCCTACTATCCGATATATATAATCCTAAATGACTCAAAACATTTTTCTATACTCAACAGCGCCAGCGATTCGATCAAGCAGGGGCTCCTAAGGTCGGGGAAGGCTCTGATACCAACTTGTAACACCCTTGATGCGGCTATATCTCCCACGTGTCGAAGCACGACTTAGAGGCATAACCGCATTGAAAGCAATGTCGCAAGTGAGGTAATCTTCACACAACCCATGTAATACATAAGGGAAAAGGATACATAGTTGGCTTACAATCGCCACTTCACACAATTACATGAATAAAGCATTACATCATCCAGATACAATCAAGGTCCGACTACGGAACCAAAATAAAAGAAGACTACCCCAAAAGCTACACAGATCCCCGATCGTCCCGACTGGGCACCACTACTGATTGACTAGGACGAAACAACACAAAGGACAAGATCTTCATCGAGCTCCTCCTTAAGCTTGGTTGCGTCACCTGCTCGGCAACATCAGCACCTGCAAACTGGTTTTGGAAGTATCTGTGAGTCATGGGGACTCAGCAATCTCACACCCTCGCGATCAAGACTATTTAAGCTTAAGGGTAAGGTAAAGGTATGAGGTGTAGGTGCAGCAAGCGACTAGCATATATGGTGGCTAACCTATTCGCGAAAGAGAGCGAGAAGAGAAGGCAAAAGCACGGTCGAACAACTATGATCAAGAAGTGATCCTAGAACAACCTACATCAAGCATAACTCCAACACCGTGTTCACTTCCCGGACTCCGCCGAGAAGAGACCATCACGGTTACACACGCGGTTGATGTATTTTAATTAAGATCAACTTCAGGTTTTCTACAACCGAACATTAACAAATTCCCATCTGCCCATAACCGCGGGCACGGCTTTCGAAAGTTCAAATCCCTGCAGGGGTGTCCCAACTTAGCCCATCACAAGCTCTCATGGTCAACGAAGGATATTCCTTCTAGCGGCAAGACCCAATCAGACTCGGAATCCCGGTTACAAGACATCCTCGACAATGGTAAAACAAGTCCAGCAAGACCACCCGCTGTGCCGACAAATCCCGATAGGAGCTGCACATATCTCGTTCTCAGGGCACACCGGATAAGCTAAGCGTACGGGAGCCAATGTAACCCAAGTTGCCAAGGGACGGCCCCGCACGGTGCTCTGGGTTGGACCAACACTTAGAGAAGCACTGACCCGGGGGGGTTAAAATAAGATGACCCTTGGGCTGGCCGACCCAAGGGAAAGAAAAAGGCTAGGTGGAAAATGGTAAAACCAATGTTGGGCCTTGCTGGAGGAGTTTTATTCAAGGCGAACTGTCAAGGGGTTCCCATTATAACCCAACCGCGTAAGGAACGCAAAATCCGGGAACATAACACCGATATGACTGAAACTAGGGCGGCAAGAGTGGAACAAAACACCAGGCATAAGGCCGAGCCTTCCACCCTTTACCGAGTATATAGCTGCATTAATTAAATAAGAGATATTGTGATATCCCAACAAAATATCCATGTTCCAAACATGGAACAAACTCCAATCTTCACCTACAACTAACAATGCTATAAGAGGGGCTGAGCAAAGCGGTAACATAGCCAAACAACGGTTTGCTAGGACAATGTGGGTTAGAGGCTTGGTTAACAATATGGGAGGCATGATAAGCAAGTGGTAGGTATCGCAGCATAGGCATAGCAAAAGAGCGAGCAGCTAGCTAGCAAAGATAGAAGTGATTTCGAGGGTATGGTCATCTTGCCTGAGATCCCGCAAGGAAGAAGAACGAGTCCATGAAGAAGATAAACGGACGTAGTCGAGCGAATCCTCACAACACGATGTTATCGGAACCAACCTGAAGAAGCAACACCGGAAAGAAGCAAACAATCATGGTAAACAACCACCACATAAGCATGGCATGGTGCGCAAACAAGTATGATGCATGTCCGGTTTAATGAGGCATGGCATGGCAAAGTGCACAAACAACCCTACAAATTAAGTGGAGCTCAATATGCAACGAGTTGCATATTGACGGAACACCACATGACTTATTTAGTTCGATCTCGTTTATGAACTCAACAATATTAAATGTTGTTTAGCATGGCAAGGGGTGAAACAAAGTAAAACTACCTATCTAGGCAAGTTTAAATGAGGTCAGAACATCAAACAACAAATCCGGAAACTCCTCATGTGCATATATTAGGTTTGGTCCTGTTCTACCCTAAACCATATTTTAGAGTTGTTAAACATGCAAAGTAAAGCCACCATGTTAAACTAGGCATTTTCCACCCCCATTAATATATAAAGTTTAGTAAATTCTGAGTTACGGTTAAATAGTTATGAATTAAATCATTTTAGCATGGCATTTGGGCAAATTTAAACAAACAACACTTTAAACATTTTAAACATGGTTGAAAATTGCATATTATTGATCTACACAAAATTCTAAGCATTTTACATATAAAGTTTATTGGGTTCCGATGCGGGTGAAAAGTTATTATATGCATGATGTACAAGGGTTTTTCTGCAAAACCGCAGATCCTGGAAAAATAACTAAATTCACAGATCTGGGGGAAAACCTAAACAGGCCAAGTCTAAGCATGTTGGGCCAGCAGAAAAGAAAGAAAGGAAAAAAGCAAAAGAGGCGCTGCAGTGGGGCCTTACCATGGGCCAAGGCCCGGATTGAGATGAGGGAGGAGGCGCTGGGAGTCAACGCGGGCTTGACCCGTGCGCTAGTGCTGGTCTCGCTCGATTCCAGGAAGCAGACAGAGGGGCGAGATGCAGGGCGACTTCAGACGAAGCAGGGAAGATGGCAACGGCCGGACTTGGTGACGGGGACGATGTTGAGGATGACGGAGGCGGGGCGCGACGGGCGGGTGGCGACGGCAAGGCAAGCGAAGGCGGCGGCGCCAGGTGGGATCTAGGCGGAGGCGAGGTCTTGTAGCGGGCGCGCAAGGCAGCAGCGGCGCTTGCCATGAACGATGACAACGGGCGGCGTGGAGGCTCATCTGCAGGGGGTCGAGGCGCTCATTCTTCTCTGTAATCGAAGCATGGCTTTGATGCAGAGGACGTCGGTGCACGGGCATGGCGCGGGGTGGCCGCAGAGCTCCGGCAAGGTGATGAGGAACGGAAGGCGATGAGGAAACCTCGATGAGGCAGAGACTTGTCGCGGGCTTGGCGGGGTCCTGCTGGTGACTCTCGACTTCGGCAAGGGTCGCCAATGAAAGCTTGAGGAGGAGAGGCACGGCCAAGGTGGCGCCGAGGATGGGCTGCAGGTTCGCGGCAGGAGCTGCTTGATGTGGCTGAGGCATTGCGGGGAAAAAAACAGAGGTCGGCAGGAGAGGTTCAAGGCGGCATCATCATGGAGGAAGACCGGCATGGACTTGAAGTGGGGCTCAGGCAGCTCGGTGTGGTCAAGCACGGTCGGGGACGGCCGGCTCCGGCCGCGGGACACTGGTTCCCGACGATAGCGAGGCGAACTGAAGCTCACGGGGCATCCATGGTGTTCAAATGACGGCGGAGACTCGCGGGAGCACGAGACGAGGAGGTGCCTGGCATCGCTAGTGGCGGTAGCCATCCATGGCAGAGGGGATCCTCATGCTGGTCCGGTGGTGCTCCGATGAAGATGGAGGCGACGGGGTCAGGTGAAGGTGCGCAAGGGAGGAGCTCATGCTCCTGGACGAGAGGAGGCTCGAGCCTCGCAGCAAAGGAGGTGCTGCGACGGGGTTGGCCTATGGTGGTGGCACACTCGGGCTCAAAGGCGATGAGGAGGAGGCAGGGAGCAGGGGGGCCTCGGTTGCTGCTCCTGTGATTTGGGCGGCGCTGAGAAACAGGGAGGGGTCGGAGAGGATTCGGATCCGGAGGAGTGCGGCTCTGGTTGGCTGGGCGATGGGATCGAGGGAGATTGAGTGAGGGGATCCCGAGAGGATTAGTGGCGGCGACCGAGAGGGATGGATGGGACAACTCCCCTAGAAATTAGGGTTGACTGTTTATATAGGTAGGTTGGTTAGGTTAGGGGCTAATCGGTCCATCCGATCGTAATCGGACGATCCCGGATACATAGGTTAGGGGCCCCAATTTACAAAACGGAGATGTTTTGTAGATGTTTGGGGATGTTTCGGAGCCAACGGTGACGAAAGTCCGGTTCGGATTCGGGGAAGGTTTTCGGACGCGCGAGGGGGTCTGAGAACTGAGCAGAGAGGGGTTTTCGGACCGTGCGATCACATCGGAAGGCTCCGGACGCGAAGAGGGGATAGGTGGATGGACTAGGTGGGCTCTGTAGAAGGCCATGGGCTGAGAGGAGAGAAGAGAAGAGAGAGGGCCTGGCAGCAGTTTTCGGAGACCGAAAACGTCCGACGTGTGCCCGGCTATAATGTCGCTATAGTTTAACGTTGGGGCGTCAAACGGACTCCAAATGCGATGAAACTTGGCAGGCGACCTACTAACAACATAACAACACCGCATGCCAACTTTCAACCCATTCCGAGAACATTTTTCGGCCACTTATAAAATAATATTTCGGACATGCCGCGGGCGCGTGCAAGTTTACCTAGGCTCAGAACGGACAACAGAGAGAACGAGGAGGCCGGGATGAATGCAAGTTTCGAAAACATGATGATGCAACGCACATGATGACATGATGAAAAGCAACACGCAAGCAAAGATATGGCAACGCCGGCGAATAACTGGAAGACACCTGGCGCAACGGTCTCGGGGCGTCACAGAGAGGGAGTAGGAAAGGGCAAGAGGGCGCCGCCCCCTTTCCCCTAGTCCAATTCGGACCCATGGGGGGTCCGCGCCTCCTTCCCTTTGTCCTGCCTCCTCTATTCCCGTATGGCCCAATAAGGCCAAATACTTCTCTCGGCGAATTCCCGTAACTCTTTGGTACTCCAAAAAATACCCAAATCCCTCGGAACCTTTTCGATGTCCGAATATAGCCTTCCAATATATCGATCTTTACGTCTCGACCATTTCGGGACTCCTCGTCATGTCCCCGATGTCATCCGGGACTCCGAACAAATTTCGGTCATCAAATCACATAACTCATAATAAAAGTTGTCACAGAACATTAAGCATGCGGACCCTACGGGTTCGAGAACTATGTAGACATGACCGAGACTCATCTCCGGTCAATAACCAATAGCGGAACCTGGATGCTCATACTGGTTCCTACATATTCTACGAAGATCTTTATCGGTCAAACCACATAACAACATACGTTGTTCCCTTTGTCATCGGTATGTTACTTGCCCGAGATTCGATCGTCGGTATCTCAATACCTAGTTCAATCTCGTTACCGGCAAGTATCTTTACTCGTTCCGTAATGCATCATCCTGCAACTAACTCATTAGTCACATTGCTTGCAAGGCTTATAGTGATGTCCATTGCCGAGAGGGCCCAGAGATACCTCTCCGACAATCGGAGTGACAAATCCTAATCTCGATCTATGCCAATTCAACAAGTACCATCGGAGACACATGTAGAGCACCGTTATAATCACCCAGTTACGTTGCGACGTTTGGTAGCACACAAAGTGTTCCTCCGGTATTCAGGAGTTGCATAATCTCATAGTCATAAGAACATGTATAAGTCATGAAGAAAGCAATAGCAATATACTAAACGATCAAATGCTAAGCTAACGGAATGGGTCAAGTCAATCACATCATTCTCTAGTGATGTGATCCCGTTAATCAAATGACAACTCATGCTATGGTTAGGAAACTTAATCATCTTTGATTCAACGAGCTAGTCAAGTAGAGGCATAGTAGTGACACTCTGTTTGTCTATGTATTCACACATGTACTAAGTTTCTGGTTAATACAATTCTAGCATGAATAATAAACATTTATCATGATATAAGGAAATAAATAATAACTTTATTATTGCCTCTAGGGCATATTTCCTTCATCTAAGTCATAAACCGGATACGTGTTTTTATTAAATGGTGGAGCTGTCAGTTGGTGCAGTTCCAAGCAGAGCGTCGTGGCGGGATCTACATGTGAAGCGGAGTACATAGCTGCTTCGGAAGCAACAAATGAAGGAGTCTGGATGAATGAGTTCATATCCGATCTAGGTGTCATACCTAGTGCATCGGGTACAATGAAAATCTTTTGTGACAATACTGGTGCAATTGCCTTGGCAAAGGAATCCAGATTTCACAAGAGAACCAACCACATCAAGAGACGCTTCAATTCCATCCATGATCAAGTCAAGGAAGGAGACATAGATATTTGCAAGATACATATGGATCTGAATGTTGCAGACCCGTTGACTAAGCCTCTCTCACGAGCAAAACATGATCAACACCAAGACTCCATGGGTGTTAGAATCATTACAATGTAATCTAGATTATTGACTCTAGTGCAAGTGGGAGACTGAATGAAATATGCCCTAGAGGCAATAATAAAGTTGCTATTTATATTTCCTTATATCATGATAAATGTTTATTATTCATGCTATAATTGTATTAACCGGAAACTTAGTACATGTGTGAATACATAGAAAAAAGAGTGTCACTAGTATGCCTCTACTTGACTAGCTCGTTGAATCAATGATGGTTATGTTTCCTGACCATAGACATGAGTTGTCATTTGATTAACGGGATCACATCATTAGAGAATGATGTGATTGACTTGACCCTTCCGTTAGCTTAGCACGATGATCGTTTAGTTTGCTGCTATTGCTTTCTCCATAACTTATACATGTTCCTATGACTATGAGATCATACAACTCCCGAAAACTAGAGGAACACTTTGTGTGCTATCAAACATCACAACGTAACTGGGTGACTATAAAGATGCTTTATAGGTGTCTCTGATGGTGTTTGTTGAGCTGGCATAGATCAAGATTAGGATTTGTCACTCCAAGTATCGGAGAGGTATCTGTGGGCCCTCTTGGTAATGCACATCACTATAAGCCTTGCAAGCAATGTGATAATGAGTTAGTTACGAGATGATGCATTATGGAACGAATAAATGGACTTGCCGGTAACGAGATTGAACTAGGTATTGAGATACCAATGATCGAATCTCGGGCAAGTAACATACCGATGACAAAGGGAACAACGTATATCGTTATGCGGTTTGACCGATAAAGATCTTCGTAGAATATGTGGGAGCCAATATGAACATCCAGGTACCGCTATTGGTTATTGACCGGAGATGTGTCTCGGTCATGTCTACATAGTTCTCGAGCCCGTAGGGTCCGCACGCTTAACGTTCGATGACGATCGATATTATGAGTTTATGTGTTTTGATGTACCGAAGGTAGTTCAGAGTCCCAGATGTGATCACGGACATGACGAGGAGTCTCATAATGGTCGATACATAAAGATTGATATATTGGATGACTATATTCGGACACTGGATGAGTTCCGGGGGTCATCGGATAATTATCGGAGTGTCGGGGGGTTATCGGAACCCCTGAGGGAACTAATGGGCCAACATGGGCCTTGTGAGAGAGAGAGGTGTCGGTGTCAGAACTGGCGGATCTCGGGTAGGGGGTCCCGAACTATGCGTCTAAGGCGGATGGTAACAGGAGGCGGGGACACAATGTTTACCCAGGTTCGAGCCCTCTCGATGGAGGTAACACCCTACTTCCTGCTTGATTGATCTTGATGATATGAGTATTACAAGAGTTGATCTACCACGAGATCATAGAGGCTAAACCCTAGAAGCTAGCCTATGATCATGATTGTTGTTGTCCTACGGACTAAACCCTTCGGTTTATATAGACACCGGGGGGCTAGGGTTACACAGAGTCGGTTACAAGGGAGGAGATCTACATATCCGAATTGCCAAGCTTAGCTTCCATGCAAAGGAGAGTCCCACCCGGACACGGGACGAAGTCTTCAATCTTGTATCTTCATAGTCCAACAGTCTGGCCTAAGTATATAGTCCGGCTGTCCGAGGACCCCCTAATCCAGGACTCCCTCAGTAGCCCCTAAACCAGGCTTCAATGACGATGAGTCCGACGCGTAGATTGTCTTCGGCATTGCAAGGCGGGTTCCTTCTCCAAATACTCCATAGGAGATTTTGAACACAAGGATCGTGTACGGCTCTACAAAACAAGTTCCACATACCATTGTAGAGAGTATAATATCTCCACAAATCTAATCTGCTGACAACTTTTCATAACGTGACATCACGCCATGGCCCGGTCATTATTCAAACCGTTGTCCTCAACCAGGTACTGCACATATTGCGAGGCGGCTTTCTTGGCACGTCTTGTCGAAGCAGAGATCGTGTCCCCTTATCACGGGACTCTCATCAATACAGGTGTGGGTAACCCAACCGCGCCATCAATCACGGCGCTTGGGGAATAAGCGAGTTTACCAGGCAAGTGGGGAGGCGCAGAATCCATGCTGGCTTTATAAGGTGATAAGGACTCCCTTTCGCACCCACGCTTTCTTCTTCCCGATCCATTCCCCTTCACCCGAGCTCCAGCGCCCGAGCGTTCGTCTTCTCCGCCCACAAAGGCCTTCCGAAAATGTCCGGATCCAGAGCAGGAGGCAAGTGGATGGCCTCTACCGTCCAGGAGAAGCATATCAAAAAGCTTCGGGAGGCCGGGTATCTGGCCAAAAAGTCATCCATCATCTCTCGACGGCGGGACAGATCGTTCCTACTCCGGAACCCCAAGAGAGGATTGTATTCCTCCCTCATTTTGTCCGCGAGCTAGGGTTTCCCCTCCACCCGTTCGCTTGCGGCATCATGTATTATTACGGGATCGATTTTCATGATCTATCCCCCAATTCCTTCCTCAACATCTCGACATTCATCATCGTGTGCGAGGCTTTTCTCCGCATCTCGCCACACTTCGGCTTGTGGCTGAAGATCTTTAATGTGAAGCCCAAGGTGGTGAGCGGCAAGCACGCCGAGTGCGGGGGCGCTATGGTGAGCAAGATGCCCAACGTCACATGGCCAACAAGTACTTTTAATGATTCCGTCAAAGAGTGGCAATAGCAGTGGTTTTACATCACTAAGCCGCGCGACACGGAATGGGCCGCTGCTCCAGAGTTCCGATCCAGAGCCACTCTGCGGCTTACGTCCTGGCCCAAGAAGGGCCTGAACTGGTCTTCGTCCGACGAACTGCCTGTGCTCCAGATGCGCGTTAAAGATATGGAAGACAAGAACATCGAACTTGTCAATGTAGTCCAGGTGATGTTAGTTCGCCGGATCCTGCCTTGTCAGCACCGGACTTGCAATCTATGGGAATTCGATCCGGCCAAGCACCAGACCCTGTGAGAGCTCTTTGGCTCCTTGCACAAAGACATCTGGAAGGTGCTTTTCAAGTCCGACAAATCATGGCCGGACTCGACCGAGGACCGCGGGTACCAACTGTCGCGCCCTGCAAGCTTAGTAAGTTTTTACGCGTTTTATCCGCATAACCCAAGGGAAATGCTTAATGTGTTTTCCTCGACTCCCCTAGGGCTGGACGAAGAAGGCAGGGCGGATCCACTGTCTGGCCCCATTACCCAAAGAACCGGCCGGCCCACTTCTGACGAAGATGCTGGTCCCGACGACGTACAAGGTGCCGAAGAAGAAGGCCGAGACGGAGGCCAAAAAGACCCGGGGCGGCCTTCGTCGCCGCGGCACTTCGGACACAATATCCGAAGGCTCCAACGTCTGTTCTGCCTCTGAAGAGGATGAGGAGGAGGAGGAAGATGAATCCCCAACGGGGGGAAGAAAGAAGAGGGCGGCCTCCATACACTTGGAGGCCGAGTCGCCTAAAGGGGGAAAAGCTCCTCTTCCGGAAGAGTCCACTGCCACCGCCGACAGCAGCCCGGCGTGGGATCCCAGGACCCAGCCCCTGGTGAACTCGTGAGTATAAAATCCGAACATGTTTATGCATCCAGACTCATCATGGAATAATATTTTAACCTGAGCTATATTTTTTGTAGTCCGGCGAGGTCCCGCACCGAACGATCCTCATCCGAGGATTTGCTGAGCTCGGATGCTATGGAGAGCGGGACGCCCCCAAAGGCCCCTTCCCCCAAATATGTGAATAACACCGAGGCTTCGTCCCAGAAGGACCCCGGCCAAGGAGGGGGGAAGAGATTGTGAAAACGGCGCCTGGAGGTCAAACTTCGGGGGCCGGAGACATGGGGGGAAAGATTCCCATGGGGGTCGACGGCGGGAGCCATCTTGAATTCGGCTCCCAGCCGGACGCAATTCCGGGACCAATGCGGCTCCAGAATCAAGCAGGCGGCCTCCCTCGGCTGGACAGGGCGTGCTTGTTCCACCGGCAATCTCTGTCCAACCAGAGGTGCCGGATGTTTTGTTGGTGGCGCTGAAGAGCGCCTCCATCGTCGATGAGCACCGTGCCCTGATGGGTGCGGTGATTAAGGAGATTCAGTCTGCTAAGAGTGGACTGAATGAAGCCTGTATCAGCCTTATAAAAGGCTTTGAGGTATGTTTTATGAGGTTTCGAAGAGTGTCATAGTATATATAGTAGCCCCTGATACACTGTTCAGTGCAATAAAGGACCGAACAGAGGATCAATTTTATGTTCGCAGGAAGACTCACTTGATGACATCTATCTCTCTTCTTTTATAAGAAGGCGTCTGCAGCGGCTGCTACCTCTCATACTGCGGAGGTCTCCGGACTGAATCAAAGTCTAGAGCGGGCCAAAGAAGAACTTGGCCAGTTGAAAAGGCAGTTGGAAGATAAACAAGGTATGTGCAAGCCTTGTTCGCGTTCAATGCGAACAAATTTCCAGTATGATAATATATGTTTCATTATTTGCACCAGGGGCGATGACTGAAGTCGAGGCTCTGAGGAAGGCTATTGCCGAGGCCGAGGAAAATGAGCCGTAGAGCAGGCTCATCGTGAGAAGCACGAGGCCAGGGTTATTGAAGCTGAGCAGGAGGTTCAAGAGTCCGTGAAGAAATGCGAGACCTTGGAGCAGAGTTTAACGGAGAAAGAATCCGAACTCGCCAGGGCTCATCAGGCCGCGCGTGATGCCTAGGGGGAAACCCGAGGCGCCAAGCAGGAGATCCAAGAGGCGAGGACGATCGCGGCGGGTAAGGCTTTTTTCCATGTAAAGCAAGTATTTGAGGAGAAAATCATGTTTCTAACCTTGAGTTCGGATTTCTCCAGGGGTATTTGCGGAACTGCCCCGCAGCATATCGGATGCCGCCCAATTCTACCGAGCCAAAGAAGGGAACACTGCGGATAAGCTCTTCTGGTCGCAGTATCTGGCACCGAATTATCCGGTGCCTTTTGCCGAGCAACTGAAACAGCTGATCGAACTGCATAGGGCAGCTGAGCTAGCCATGAAAGATTTGATTATCCGGCTATGGCCCGCCGAGCCGATTCCAGGTAGCTACTTCGGGCTCGTGAAGCGGCTTGTGAGTGCCTGCCCTCGACTTGACGTCATCAAGCGGTCGGTCTATATAGAGGGTGCGCGAATGGCCTTCGCCCGCGCAAAGGTGCACTGGGGAAAGATGGATGTTGAAGAGCTGATGACCGAGGGACCACCGGAGGGGAAGGAGCACCGCAAGCCCGAATTATATTATGAAAGTGTCCTGAAAGGATCCTGCCTTGCGGCGGAGCAATGCACCAAGGACATTATATTTCCATGAATACAATCATGTTGTCCTTTGTAATGTTTGAACAAGGTCATTTCTATTATTTATTGCCTGTTATATAAAAGTTTATCCTCCTGCACGGCCGTTTTATATATTAATCCTAAGAGTTGACCAATCGTCGGCTTCTACCCCCACGTAGGAAGTACGGGGGTGTTCGGGATAAACCTGATCACTCTTTATCCCAGTTTTGGGTCCTTCAAAGGAGGTGTTCAGCACAATGAACCAGGCAATCGAACTATAGGGCTTTATCACTCTCACTTAGCCATAGGAGCTTTACAAAAGGAAGATAGGCGCAGCCCCTGGTGTTCGGAAGACCGCACGAGGGGCTATATAAGCACCTGAGCAGAAGAAAAGTCGATCCATCGCACATTGCATTGGTTATGGCATTATGCGGGAGGAATCCTTAAAGATTTTACAACCTCTCGAACAGCTGACTAGCTCTCGCCGTATCATGACAGTCAGTTTTCGGCTTTCTCTACTGAGGTGCTCGTCCGGAAGAACCGAGACACAATCGCAGTAGTTCTCCCTGTGCCGCCTTAGCCGATATAGCGGAACGTAAGGCAGCAAAACATGGGAGCTGGACAAACCCAACATTTGACCAAAGACATGATTCAGAGCTGATGCATATAATGTTATAAGTTCGGGGTGCCGAACTTCCATGAAGGTGTTCGGACTTTATTCCCGTATTATGGGTAAAACGAAGCCCCTGGCATATTTAAGGCATATCGCAGTGTACGGATGCCACTTGATAAAAGAGTTTCAATAAGAAATAACAGTATATAAGCATTATATAAATCCACATGTTGTATTTGAATAGTATGTCGATGCGTGTGAGTACAGGTAATGTGGTAAAAAAGAAATATGACTGTGGAACCTGCTGAGACCAGGGGAAGAAGCTTTGTGCGGATCCGGAGTGTAGTCGGATGGTCATCGTGGGGAATATCTAAGGATTCCCTTGTGCGTTCGAGCTGCTTCCATATCGCCAGTCCTGGTCTGCGCAAAGTTGAACCTGCAAACAAAATGTAAGAAATGCTTGTGTGTCGCAGAGCGGTTGAGCCGTAGTATGTGGCCTGTCCTGGCCTTCGCCGGAGTGTTTAATTGAGCTCTGGACGAGCCAGGCTATCCTGTCGCGAAGTAGTTCGAAGTCCTTTGGCGGTGTCCGGGAATCGGGCCGTCGACTCGAGGTTCGGTTGGAAGGTGCCACTTGTAGCTTCTGTTGTTGAAGCAGCGGTATACTCCTTGGTGCCGAGGGGAAGTTCGGCCTTGCCATTAACCGTGATGAGGCCGCATGGACTGGGCATCTTGAGCTTACGGTAGGCATAATGTGGTACCGCATTGAATCGAGCGAACGCGGTTCGTCCGAGCAATGCTTGATAATCACTGCGAATGGGGACATTGTCGAAGATTAACTCTTCGGCACGGTAATTGTCTGGTGATTCGAAGACTACCTCACGGGAGATGGAGCCTATACAGCTGGCCTCCATACCTGGTATAATACCTCTGAAGGTGGTTTTAGTGGGCTTGATCATCGAATGATCGATGCCCATCTTGCGCATTGTGTCCTGGTAAAGCAGGTTTAGACTGCTCCCTCTGTCCATAAGGACTCGTGTGAGGTGGAACCCGTCAATTATTGGGTCGAAGACTAGTGCGGCTGGATTGCCCTGATTGGTGTTAACCGTACGATCCGTGCGGTTGAAGGTGATCGGCCCTAGTTTATATTGTGGGACGACTGGTTCCGTTAAGTCGACATCCCTAAGGGTGTGCGTCTGGTCCGGGTTGGGAGTGTAGGTGTCGTTTACCACGTTCACCGTTTGGATTTGCGGGGGAAATTTCTTTTGCCCTCCTGTACTCGCTGATCTGGGCTCCTCGTCGCCATCGTCGCTTTGAGACCCCTTATCTTTGTTTTTGGCACCTGACCCGCAGGCTTGTTTGAAGACCCAGCATTCTCTGTTGGTATGATTGGCTGGTGTTCCTGGGGTGCCATGAATTTTGCATGGGCGGTCAAGTATGCGGTCCGGACTGGACGGACCCGAAGTCATTTTTGAGTGGCCCATTCCGCTGACTGGACTTACAGCCCCTAAATCCGGCATTGACTGCCGTATCTTCGGTGTTTCCACCATTTCTGTGGCGCTTGTGTTTGTTGCGTCGGGGTTTGCCGTTGCTATCTCTGGCTTCTGATGTGCCAGGGTTGCTTGCTGTGTTATTGCTACGGGCCAACCAGCTATCTTCTCCTGTGCAAAAGCGGGTCATGAGTGTTGTGAGGGCTGCCATGGATTTTGGCTTCTCTTGGCCGAGATGTCGGGCGACCCACTCGTCACGGATGTTATGTTTAAAGGCCATTAGGGCTTCGGCATCCGGATAGTCGACAATTTGGTTCTTTTTAATTAGGAAACAAGTCTTGTGTGCTGTGTTCGGCCCGGCCGGATTTTCTTTTAGTATGTCCGGTGTGACGGTAGTCGTCACGCGTTGGGGCGCGCCCCCGTGATCCGTAGACCGATCTTTTATGTCCTGATTTGTTTTCCAATACTTCTCGCAGGTCCTAGTGTTACCCCGGGCCTTGGTATTTTTGTTTGACTGGCGACGGGGTGCGGGCTAGACTTCGGGCTGATATGCCGCTTTGTCTCAGCCACGAGGTGGTCGGTCAGCCGCATCATACGCTGGTAGTGTAGGCTTTAATGCTTCCTCCTCGAGTTGGGGTAGCAACCTACGCTTTGGGTAACTTTTGGTTGGGCGCTCGAGTTCGTATTCCTCGTCTGCCAGCACCTCGGTCCATCTATCCGCTAGCAGATATTGATCAGCTTTAAGCTGTTGTTGCTTTTTCTTCAGGCTTTTTGTTGTGGCTATAAGCCGGTGCTTGAAGCGCTCCTGCTCGACGGGATCCTCAGGCGCGATAAATTCTTCGTCGCCGAGGCTCACCTCGTCATCGGAGAGGGGCATGTAATTCATCCTTTGATTCTCCGTCCGGCGCCTGTTCCTTAGGGCTAGCTTGCCCATCCTCCCGCTCAAAGCCTGGCTGGAGGGGATTGTCTTCGTCTTCGGCACTGTCAGCAGTGTTATTGTCTCTTGTGCCGGTATCGCTGCTTTTGCTATGGTGGGGCTTAGAGCGGCGACGATGATGCCGGTGCTTAGGTTGCTTCTCGAGGGGAATATCCTCCATTGCCTTATTGCCAGCGCTTTCTTTGTGGGTGTCCACCATGTATATATCATATGATGAGGTGGCTGTCTAGCTCCCTGTGGGCGGTGGTTCCTGTTCTTCTCCTGCATCATCGTCCATACTGTAGATGTCTTCGGAGCCGAAACCAAGCATGTCGGTTAAGTCGTCGGCAGTGGCTATTAAGTGGGTGGTGGGTGGGGAATGAATTTCTTTGTCGTCCGCTTCCCACTCAAGCTGGACATAGTTCGTCCAAGGGTCTCCTGACAAGGAGAGAGACCTCAATAAATTTAGCACGTCGCCCAAGGGCGAGTGCTGAAAGATATCCGCGGAGGTAAACTCCATGATCGGTGCCCAATCAGATTCGATAGGCACGGACGGAGGCGGTTCGGAGCCTGTGGCCGGGGACGAATCCAAGGGTCCAGCAACACAGGTCTCATAGGGGTGAAGTCCGTATTTGGCTCTATCGCCGTTGGGTGTGCGGCCTCCGTGGCGGGGTCCATCCACCCGTCCTCGGACGGCACGATCTGCTCCAGATTGAGGGCCAAAGTAGCCACAGGTGTGATCTCCCGAACACCGTTCGGCGGCAGAGCTAAGTCATGCTCGTCATTACTGTGCGGTGCACCTGGCATGGGCTCGAATCCGTCGAAGATCAAGTCTCCGCGGATGTCGGTAGTATAGTTCAAGTTTCCAAACCTGACCTGATGGTCAGGGGCGTAGCTCTTGATCTGCTCCAGATGGCCAAGCGAGTTGGCCCGTAGTATGAAGCTGCCGAATACGAAGATCTATCCGAGGAGAAAAACCTCACCCTGGATCGCATCGTTGCCGATGATCAAAGGAGCCATCAAGCCTTATGGTGACAACACATTGGAAATCTCAATGAAAGCACCAATGTCGGTGTCAAAACCGGCGGATCCCGGGTAGGGGGTCCCGAACTGTGCGTCTAAGGCGGATGGTAACAGGAGGCGGGGGACACAATGTTTACCCATGTTCGGGCCCTCTCAATGGAGGTAACACCCTACTTGCTGCTTGATTGATCTTGATGATATGAGTATTACAAGAGTTGATCTACCACGAGATCGTAGAGGCTAAACCCTAGAAGCTAGCCTATGATTATGATTGTTGTTGTCCTACGGACTAAACCCTCCAGTTTATATAGACACCGGAGGGGGCTAGGGTTACACAGAGTTGGTTACAAGGGAGGAGATCTACATATCCGAATTGCCAAGCTTGCCTTCCACGCAAAGGATAGTCCCACCCGGACACGGGACGAAGTCTTCAATCTTGTATCTTCATAGTCCAACAGTCCGGCTAAAGTATATAGTCCGGCTGTCCGAGGACCCCTTAATCCAGGACTCCCTCAAGAGGAGGGGCCATAGGGCTGGCCGCCCCCCCCCCTTGGGAGTCCGAATTGGACAAGGAGGGGGCGGCGCCCCCTCTTTCCCTCCCTCTCTCCCTCTCTTTCCTTCCCTCTCCTTCTTCCTAGTTGGACTAGGAAAAGGGGAGTCCTACTCCTAGTAGGAGGAGGACTCCTCCCTCTCCTTGGCACGCCCCAAGGCCGGTCGGCCTGCCCCCTTGATCCTTTATATACGGGGGCAGGGGGCACCCTAGGACACAAGTTGATTGTTTCCAGCCGTGTGCGATGCCCCCCACCACAATCCACCTCGGTCATATCGTAGTGGTGCTTAGGCGAAGCCCTGTTTCAGTAGCATCATCATCACCGTCATCACGCTATCGTGCTGACGAAGCTCTCCCTCGACACTCTGCTGGATCGTGAGTTCGTGGGACGTCACCAAGCCGAACGTGTGCAGATCGCGGAGGTGTCGTACTTTCGGTGCTAGGATCGGTCGATCGTGAAGACGTACAACTACATCAACCGCGTTGTCATAACGTTTCCGCTTACGGTCTACGAGGGTACGTGGACAACACTCTCTTCTCGTTGCTATGCATCACCATGATCTTGCGTGTGCGTAGGAAAATTATTGAAATTACTGCGTTCCCCAACACTTCGGCACTCGCGAGAGGGCTATGCTGGTGCGGGTGCACAGTGCGCGGAAACATGGCATGCTGCTAGAGGCGGTGGCCGCCCTATTCGTTTGGCACTCGAGCTGGCGGTGCGGTGGCGCGAGTGCACGACCTGGAGGCTTCAACATCAAGCTTGTTCAGATGTTCTGTGGCGGCTCGATGATGCTTGATGTTAAAGTATAACTTTGTATAGCTAATCTCGCGTATTCCGTTTGCATATGGTTGTACATATACGCGTATAGGGTTTCTTACTTGGTCTCCAAGACTTGTAATCCTGCTATAAATATATGAGCCAATCGCCCCTTGAGAGGCGTCTTCCCTCAAACCGTTTCACGTTTATATGGTATCAGCGTTCGTTCCTCAACCCTAGCTTACGCCGCCACCCAAAAACCCTAGGCGCCGCCGCGGCTCCTCCTCCCTCCCCAGGCCACCGCCATGTCGACCTTCGCCTCCACCTCATCGGTGCTCGGGGCGCAGACCTCCGGCACCCTTGTTCCATCCATCGTGTCGCCGGCCTCCCAGGCCGTTCACGTCGCCAGCGTGAAGACGCATGTCCCCGTCGTCCTCGACCTTCAGAAGTCCAACTACGCCAAGTGGCGTATGCTCATCACCGTCCTCCTCGGCAAGTACAAACTCAACAACCACATCTCCGCCGTCACGCCGCCGGACCCCCGCACAGCCGAGTGGCAGCGCCAGGACTACGTCGTCCACTCGTAGATCTACGGCTCCATCAGCGAGGACATCCTTGACACCATCATGGCTCAAGATCAGACCGCGTACAAGGCCTACACGCTAATCAAGGACCTCTTCCTCGGCAATCAGCTCACCCGCGCCGTCTACCTCGAGGCGCAGTTCTGAGCCATCGTCCAAGGTGACTTCACCATCACCGCCTACTGCCACCGCCTGAAGGCCCTCTCCGACGCACTCACGGACGTAGGGCAGCCCGTGACCAACCAGACCCTGGTGCTCACCTGCCTCCGGGGGCTCAACCCCCACTTCTCCAACATCACCACTCTTGTCACGATGCAGGTCCCGGGACCCACCTTCCTGCAGACGCGCTCCATCTTGCTTCTGCGTGAGAACCATCTCGCCAACACCGCCCCAGGCGGCCCCGGGCCGTCCCAAGTCGCCCTCTGCGGCAACACCGTCGGATCCTCCACCGGCGGCAACTCGGGCGGCAACAGCGACCGCTGGTCGAATAAGAAGAAGAAGAACGTCGGCGGGGGCGCTACCAACTCCAACACCACCTACCCCGCCACGGCGCCCAGCCCGTGGATCTGCTTCAACCCCTACACTGGCCAGGCTTAGCACATGCAGCCCGCCTGGCGTCCCTACGGCGCCCCGGCTGCTCCTGTCGGGGGCGCTGGCCTCCTCGAGCCAGCCCCGCGGTCCACCACTCCAGCGTCGTCGCCTCGCTAGTCCACCTAGGTGCCCCCAGGCCAAGTCGCCTATACGACCCAGCTGGCGCCCCTGCACGGCCAGGCCTGGGGCACCAATCCGCCTCCACCCGCGGCGCCCTACAACCCCACCGGCTCTGTCCAGGCTCTTGCATGGGACTGCTCCGCCCTTGTCGCTGCCTTGAATGCCACCGCCGGCCCCTCTACCGTCGGCTCCTCTGTGCCGACCGCATGGGTCATGGATTCAGGAGCCACCCCGCACATGGTCTCCGACCCTGGTATACTCTCCACTTCCTCCCATCCTCCTGCCTCTCTCCATGTTACCGTTGGTAATGGCGTCCCTCTCCCCATCACCGTCACCGGCCACGTCACTCTCCGCACACCTAGTCACACTTTCTACCTCAACAATGTTCTCGTTGTTCCAGATATTATCAAAAATCTTCTTTCTACTCGTCAGTTTACCATCGATAATTCTGTTTCTGTCGAATATGACCCGTGTGGTTTTTCTATTAAGGATCTGCACACTCGGCGCAAGATCATACGCTGCAGTAGCCCCGGACCACTCTACGAGTTCTTCACCAACACCAACACCACCACCTTGTCGTTTGGACTCATCGCCACCACCACCGCATCGGAGCAATGGCATCGTCGCTTAGGACATCCAGGTCGTGACTCTATGTCACATTTATCTTCAGAATTTCTTATTCCATGTAATAAAAGTACTCAAGTGTGTCATGAATGCCAACTTGGCAAGCACATGCGTCTACCATTTTCTAGATCATCCACAGTTTGTGTCACTCCATTCCAATTACTTCATTGTGATTTATGGACATCACCAGTTGCTAGTAATTCTGGTTTCAAATATTATCTTGTCATTGTTGATGATTTTTCTCATTTTATGTGGAGGTTTCCACTTCACCGGAAATCCGACACATGCGATACTCTCGTCAACTTTGTAGATTACGCACGCACACAATTCAATCTCCCTGTCATGTCCTTCCAAACCGACAATGGTACTGAGTTTGTTCACTCCACCTTCGTCGAGTTTCTTGCCCACCACGGTATACACCTCCGCATGTCCTGTCGTACACCTCCTCCCAAAACGGCAAGGCCGAACGTGCTCTTTGCACTCTAAATGACATCACCCGCACCCTCCTGCTCCAGGCCTACATGCCTCCCGCGTACTGGGTCGAGGCTCTCGCCGTTGCGACCTTCTTGCTTAACCGCCGTCCCAGCCAAGCCTTAGATTTCCGGATCCCATATACACTCCTATACCAATAGCCACCCTCCTTATTTGACCTTCGTGTCTTCAGGTGTCTATGCTATCCAAACCAGTCCGCCACAGCACCTGATAAACTCGCCCCTCGCTCCACAGCATGCGTTTTCCTTGGCTATCCTGCCTCGCATCGCAGATATAGGTATCTAGACTTATCTTCGTGTCGCATCATCATCTCCCTCCATGTCATTTTGACGAACACACCTTTCCCTTTGCCACCACTTGCACCGCTCAGTCTCTAGACGATCTAGATTTTCTCCTAGACCTGGCCGCCATGCAGTCGGCTCCCATGATCGTCGCGCCCCTGGCGGGCCAACCCAGCATGGCGTCGGCCTCCTCGGCCCAGCCCACTTTGCACGGCTCGGATCCTGCAGCCCCGACGTCGATCACCACTGCGCCCGCCTCACCTATGTCGTCCCCATCTGCGTCTCCCGGCCGGTCACCTTCTCCACCACCACCGCCACCCCTCCCCCTCCTTATCACTCTCGCGGCAGCACCGCTTCTACCACCAACACCCACACCATGCTCACTCGCGCCAAGCGGGGCATCTTTCAGCCGATTGACAAACTCAACCTCTTGGCTGAACACTCTTCCATATCCCCTATTCCCAAAACTTATCGATCTGCTCTCCGGGATCCTCCTTGGCATGCCGCCATGTCCGAGGAGTATGATGCTATCATTCAGAACCGCACTTGGACTCTTGTTCCTCGTCCGGTTGATGCTAACATTGTTTCAGGGAAGTGGATCTTTGTAACACCCTGGATGTAATTTACCTTATATGTATCCCAACTCTTGTCGTTTCTGGCCTAAGTTATTTTATTTTCCTCGGGTTCGGGTTTCTGTCTCGTGTGCGTTTTTGTCTTTGTCATGCATCTCATATCATGTCATCATGTGCATTGCATTTGCATATGTGTTCATTTCATGCATCCGAGCATTTTCCCCGTTGTCCGTTTTGCATTCCGGCGCTCCTGTCTCCTCCGGTGGTCCTTTCTACCTCTTTTCGTGTGTGGGGATTAAACATTTCTGGATTGGAACGAGACTTACCAAGAGGCCTTGGTTTACGGCCAGTAGACCGCCTGTCAAGTTTCGTGCCATTTGGACTTCGCTTGATACTCCAACGGTTAACCAAGGGACCGAGAAGGCCTCGTTCGTGTTGCAGCCCAACACCCTTCCATTTTGGCCCAAAACCCACCAAAAACCCTTCTATCGTCTAGAGCGTTCGATCACGATCGTGTGGCCGTAAACCGTGCTCAATTTCGAGCCTCCTAGCTCCTCCTACCTATAAAACTAGGTCTTCCCCAAAAATTCCGGATCCAAAACCCCCCTAACCCTAGCCCCGCTCCTCTCCGCGCGGGCGGACATGTCCGCAGGCCGTCGGACATACCGCCGCCGCCAATCGCCGCCCTCCACGTGGCGCGCCACCACCCGCGCCCGCTCCGGCCCGGGAAGAGCCCCCGAGGCCCGCGCCTCCGCCGCCGCCTACCCGCCTCCTCGCGGCTCGCAGCCGACTGCCGCCGCCACCGTGACGACCACCACCGCCGCCTCGTCCGGCCGAGCTCCGGCACCCTTCGCCGACTGGCTCCACCACCTC
>NC_041382.1:207532384-207541898 GCF_002162155.2 Triticum dicoccoides
CGGGTCGCCGCCCCGGCCACCGGCGCCCGACGCCACCGTCCTCCTCTTCATCGCCGGCGCACCCCGACGTCCTCCTCCTCCGGCCACCGCGTCCATTGTCTCCGGCGAGGTCGCAAGCTACAGTGCTGCTACAGTAGATCAGGCCGGATCTGATATCTATTCCACTAGGGTTGACTTTCCCCCTCTCCCCTTATTTTTTTGCAATATTCATCATGTTGTATCTCTGCATCCGTAGCTCCGATTTGTGCGTGTATCATATCAAAATGTTCATCTCAACGAGTGCATCATTTCATCTCATTGCATCATTTTCATTCGAGCACATCTTGATGCCCAAAATGCTGTTGGAAGAGGGCTATGTGATAAATTTGGTAGATCTGTTTCATCAAATAGCTATTTGTCATTTTTGCCATGATTAATGTGTGCATGATATGATCCCGAGCTCTACATGTGTTTTGTTATATGCCATGCCATTTTTACAGAGGTGCTTACCATGTATTTTTGTGATATGTGTGGTGACTAGCACAAGCTTGCAAAGTAGTGTAATCGGTAATGTTGATTTCAGGGACTTAGAATTTCACCAAGTCCTTGTCCTGATTTTGTCGTTATGCCATATGTTCATGTTGTTTCCTAGTGATCCGTACCTCTTTTGAGGATGATCAGTAAGGATGGTTTGTTAACCTTGTGGTGCTCTATCCATCCATGTCTTTGTTTGCATTTATGGAGCACCCTAGCTTGAGTCAATCGAGCTCTATTTTTGCTATATCATGAATCCTGGCAGATTGTTGACTTGTTAGCGATTTTGCCGAGGATGTTGCTATTGATCCGTGCATGCTATGTTGTTGTTCTTGCCATGTTTAGATTCTATGCCATGTATTCTTGATGGGTGTATGCTTAGTTTGTCATGCCATGCTCTGTAGTGAGTGCATCGAGCTCGTAAACATGCATACTCGTTAACTGATTTGCATGCTCCAGTTTTTCACTAAGTCTGAAATCTGTTTATGTTTTTGCCATGTTTACATGCTTGTAATTGTATTTTCTGATCCCTTTTGGCTCAAGGTCACTAAGGGACTTTTGTTAGGTGCTTTGAGTAGCTTCATGCCATGCCTTGCTTTGCCATGTTAAGTTCCTGTAGCATGTACTTTTCATGCTCTAAAGTGTGCTTCCTGATGTTAAATTCTAGACTTGTGTTAATTTTCACTAAGTTTGAAACCTGTTATCGTTTGCACTTTTGTCATGCTTGTTTGAACCTGTTAATGGATGAATTAGCCGTAGCTCAGTGTTCATATTTTGTCAAGCATCATGAGTGGATCCCTGCCATGTATTTTGTTGTCATATTTGAGTGTTGTAGCATATTTATCTTGATGCATTTAGATGGCTACTTGCTGATTATCGCAGACCGGTGCCATATTTATTTTGCTTGCCATTTTCAAACCGTGCATCCAATTCTGATGATCTTTATATCGATTTCAACCGAAATCACCTCACATTTCCAGTGGAACTCTTGGATTTCCAAGTTGAGGCCATGTTCAATCATTCCTTGTCAAATCTTGCATATGCATCACATACCGCATCCCGCATATCATACCATACTTGCATCATGTTGTTTGAGCATTGCACGTGGTTGATTGTGTTCCGTTTGCTTGTTGTTCTTGTTTGGGTAGAGCTGGGAGACAATTTCGTGAACGAGGAGCCCATTGAGTTCGCTTACGAGGATCAAGTCAACTCTGACAACTTTGCAGGCAAGATGATCATACCCTTGAAATCACTTCTATCTTTGCTTGCTAGATGCTCGCTCTTTTGCTATGCCTATGCTACGATGCCTACCACTTGCTTATCATGCCTCCCAAATTGCCATGTCAAACCTCTAACCCACCATGTCCTAGCAAACCGTTGATTGGCTATGTTACCGCTTTGCCCAGCCCCTCTTATAGCGTTGCTAGTTGCAGGTGAAGATTGGAGATCGTTCCTTGTTGGAACATTGTTTATGGTTGGGATATCACTATATTATCTTGTTATATTAATGCACCTATATACTTGGTAAAGGGTGGAAGGCTCGGCCTTTTGCCTAGTGTTTTGTTCCACTATTGCCGCCCTAGTTTCCGTCATATCGTTGTTATGTTCCCGGATTTTGCGTTCCTTACGCGGTTGGGTTATAATGGGAACCCCTTGACAGTTTGCCTTGAATAAAGCTCTTCCAGCAATGCCCAACTTTGGTTTTACCATTCTCCACCTAGCCTATTTTCTCTTGGGTTCCGCGGACTCAAGGGTCATCTTTATTTAAACCCCCGGGCCAGTGCTCCTCTGAGTGTTGGTCCAACCTGTCAGCTGCCGGTGGCCACGAGGGGCAACTCTGGGCTGGCCTACCGGAACCTTGGACAATCCGGTGTGCCCTGAGAACGAGATATGTGCAGCTCCTATCGGGATTTGTCGGCACATTCGGGCGGTGTTGCTGATTTAGTTTAACCATTGTCGAGGATGTCTTGTAACCGAGATTCCGAGCCTGATCGGGTCTTCCCGCTAGAAGGAATATCCTTCGTTGACCGTGAGAGCTTGTGATGGGCTAAGTTGGGACTCCCCTGCAGGGATTTAAACTTTCGAAAGTCGTGCTCGTGGTTATGGGCAGATGGGAATTTGTTAATGTCCGGTTGTAGATAAGATGAAACTTAACTTAATTAAAATGAATCAACTGCGTGTGTTACCGTGATGGTCTCTTCTCGGCGGAGTCCGGGAAGTGAACACGGTGTTGGAGTAATGCTTGACGTAGGTTGTTCTAGGATCACTTCTTGATCATAGTTCTTTGTTCGTGCTTTGCTTTCTCTTCTTGCTCTCTTTTGCGAACAGGTTAGCCACCATATATGCTAGTCGCTTGCTGCAGCTCCACATATTATCTTGCCTTTACCTATAAGCTTAAACAGTCTTGATCGCGAGGGTGCGAGATTGCTGAGTCCCCGTGACTCACAGATTACTTCCAAAACCAGATGCAGGGACCGATGATACCGCTCCAGACGATGCGCTTGAGCTCAAGTGGGAGTTCGATGAAGACTCTCGTCGTTACTATGTGTCTTTCCCATATGATCAGTAGTGGTGCCCAGTTGGGGCGATCGGGGACTTTGTCACATGTGGGGGGTTGATCTTTATTTTGGTACCATAGTCGGACCATGAGTGTATTGGCTGATTGTAATGTTATTCATGTATTTGTGTGACGTGGCGAGTGTAAGCCAACTATGTACATTTTCCCCTATTATCTATTTACATGGGTTGTTGTGAAGATTACCTTACTTGCGACATTGCTTTCAATGCGGTTATGCCTCTAAGTCGTGCTTCGACACGTAGGAGATATAGCCGCATCGAGGGCGTTACAATCTTCTAGCACAAGTTTGGTGTTGATGGTGATCCTGCTCGGTACAAGGCCAGGTGGGTGGTCCATGGATTCTCGTAGCAGCCTGGTATTGACTATAATGGGACTTTTAGTCCCGTCGTCAAGCCGGCCACGATCCGCGTTGTGCTCAGCATCGCCGTCTCCCATGCTTGGCCGGTTCATCAGCTGGACGTCAAGAACGTCTTCCTCCATGGCGATCTTGACGAGGTGGTCCATTGTGAGCAGCCACCCGGCTTCATCGACCCTACGCGTCCTCACCACGTCTGCCTGCTCCACAAGTCCCTCTATGGACTTAAGCAGGCACCCTGCGCGTGGTACCAGCGGTTCGCTCATCACGCTCATTGGCTGGGATTCATGGCTTCCCAGAGTGATGTTTCTCTGTTCGTGCTTCGGCGCGGTTCTGAGATGGCCTACTTGCTCCTCTACGTCGACAACATCATCCTCACCGCGTCCAGCGCCGGGCTTCTCCAGCACATCACCAACCAGCTTCACCGTGAGTTCTCCATGACCGATCTCGGGGACTTGACTTACTTCCTCGGGAGGAGGCACGACTCCAAGGCTTCAGTCCGATGGTGGTAGAGTTAGGAACAAATTTAGAATTGTCCTCGTAGGAGTTTATGTGGAGTCAACTAGAATTAGCATGCAGTAGGTACGGCTAGCAAAAAAAATTAACCAGTCACTAGCAATTTTAAAATAATGACATATATAAGGATGATAGTATAGGTTCACTACAAATGAATTCAATAAAAGAGCAGTCTCCGCAACCCCCCCCCCCCTCCCCCACCCCACCCCACCCCATCCACAAGTACTTATTTTAAATGAAGTACTTGTATCTTACAATCATCATTTGTATATATGATACATCTCAAACGACAAACGTGTCTACTCTTCTAAACATTTAAAAAAATATTTGTCCTCTAATTCACATAATTTAAATAAGCTAGCTACAATATCATGTAGTAGAGGTAACATAGGATGACAATAAGCTAGCTATAATAGGCCCACGTGCGTCGCCTCCCAATGCCCCTTTGACGGCAGGAAGAATGACGGCACTTCATCTACTCCTAGCCTGGCATCTGGGTATGCGTCTCCGCAATAGGAGGCATCCACACCTGCATCCCCTTAGGTATAGGAGTTTGGTTAGATTCATGTTTTCTCAACTCTTCAAATTTAAGGAGCCCAGATTTGAGAAGGTGATTGAGGAGCTATTAAAAGTTAGAAGTTCAATTAGAGACGCCTAAGATTTGCTCGGATCATGTGAACACGACCCTGCCGCACCGGCACCACTCCAATTTAACGACATTAGCAGGCTGAGCTTTTAGCCGCCCATGTGAAAGTACAAAACCTCGTCGTAAGAATCCATTTAATTTGCCTCACATCATGGTATACATAGTAGTAGCATCTACTCTCTTCGTTCCTAAATACTTGTCTTTCTAGACATTTCAAATGACTACTACATACGGATGTATGTAGACATATTTTAGAGTGTAGATTCACTCATTTTGCTCCGTATGTAGTTACTTGTTGAAATGCCTAGAAAGACAAGTATTTAGGAACGGAGGGAGTAGATTAAAGGATAACCATGGACATTACTAGTACCATGCATGGATAGGTCGATCGATACACAAGGTGACGTGCAGGTCTGATCATTTTCATGCCCTTATCAACACGAACCGGACTAATGGAAGACTAACAGGGCCACCAAATCACCTACTCCAATAATTAAGAAAAATTTGCTGAAGAGATGCACGTCATGACACCACCCATTTCCAACTCGCGGCGAAATCATTATTAATTGAAGCGTTAGCCAGGGAAGAAACAGTCTTGGAATGGCCAGCAATCGGATCGAGATCGATCATGATCCAACGGCTGTGGCACTAACCAGTAGTCAAGGCGGTGACATGGTGGTTAGTGTCTCACTGTCTGGTGATCAGTGTGAGCCATCAGTTTTAACCTTTAGTAGGACCGTGGAGAAACTGTGAAACACAAAGGTAGAGGCCTTTTCTTTCTTTCTGGTATGCATACATGTTGATTTGTTTGCCCAGACGATGCTTATATATTGCTGCGATCTGAAGTGAAAACTCTTAATTTTTCATATAATTATGGATTTTCTGCTCCATACCAGAATTGTTAGCACACAAGGTCAATCTTTCTAAAGTGAAAATAATAATCATAACTTCTCCGAATTTCTTTCCTAGCTATCTAATTTTGTTATGAATTTGTGCAAAGTTACCACGTTATGAACTAAAGGCCTCGTTTTTTTCGGGTGAACTAAAGGCCTCGTTAGGAACTTAATTAGGTGTTTCTCGATTTGGAATAGACCAGTAGCGCAAGCTAACTATATTTACTTACCGCATTTGAAAAATTCAGAAGAAAATGGTAAATTATTAAAAAATGCCGGGTGAAGAAATAGCAAATTAATAGATAGATATTGTCACTTTTACATTATGTTGGCTTTATCAGATATAACACACAGTACCACCCATAGTCTCGAACTAATTATAAAAATATTCAAACTGCTGGTATGATGCGCATGTGGAACGCACTTGAGTTAGATAAATTCGGCACAACGACCTACTAGCGTTTTTTCTTTTTTGGTATTTGTTGCTAAGAGAAAATACCAAAGTGCCCTTGCCCTTATAATTTGTTTGCAACTAGTGTAGTTTGGCATAAGGGGTTAGCTATTTTAAAAAGGAAAACTAGTGTAGTTTGTTATTTTTATATAACTTTTTTCCTCGGGCGAAAGTAGACAATATATGAATAAATCCCGCGCGAGGAACAAGGTTAGTTTGGTCTTTTTCTGTTACTAGCAACTAGTACAAGTGGTGCAAGCCTGCAACACGGATATAATAAGCCTCATCGGCCGGAGCCTCATGAGAAAGCCTCCGTGGTGGCAGCTGGTGCAAGAAATAGCTCACGTTCATAGCGCCAGCATAGGAGAGATCGATCGATGAAGCTGTTCGCGTTCGTGAGGCGCGCTCGCCGAACATCGTCAGCGGCGATGACACCGGAGCCGGTTCCGGTGGCGCTGGAGAACGCGACGGCGCCTGTGTCCGTTGCGGAGAAGCGGCGGCGGAGGCCCTCGTCGGGATCGTCGTCGTGGAAGCCGACGCTGGTCGCCATCTCCGAGGACGCTGCGGTGGCCGCCGCCAAGGCCGACGCCGGAAAGGCCAAGGGCAAGGCGAAAGGGAAGCCGGCGGCGGCCAAGGCCAAGGCGAGGGCGTCGCCTCGCGCGCTCCGGCCTGACTACGACGACTTCCGGTGAGTTCAGTTCCGTGCCGTGTCCGCGTGCGTACGTGTGTGAGGCGTCGGGTTTGCGCGCGTGCCGGTAGTAGGCGACAGCCGTTGGATCCGGCTGGGTAGGCAGGGGGGTGACCATCTGACGGATGCGGTGCGTTGACCTTGGGTTAGCCTCTGCGTGCGCGGCCAGGCTCCTCCAGCGAGGCTGGAACGCCGTTGGATAGACCAGACGTTGCATGGTCGGCTGCAGGTGGACCCGTCGGTAAGCCATGAAGGCGTGGTTCCAAAACATTTCAAAGTTGTTTTAGCCGTGAGTAAGTTCCCAACATTTCAGTTCTTTGGGCTCTTTTTTCGAGGCTCCTGATTTCAGTTTAACCAAGATGGTATAATTTTTGCTTTAAATTTACTTCAAAAGTTGAGAAATTTTCTTGTTTTGAGAAAATCGTCCAATCTACTCACCAAAACAGTGTGTCGGTACAAAGAACACAAAAAATAATAGATATTACTACATTCATATCCGTAGACCACCTAGCAACGACTACAATCCTTCTTAACCAGTCATTTGAACAAAACTGATAAAGAATGAATTATATTTTGGCTTTGGCTCAATCGAACCCATGCATTGCTGAGATATTTTGACCAAAATGTAAATATCCTAGTACTTACTGAAATGATAAAAAAATCCTAAATTTTTGGTGAAATTTTATGAACAACGAGAAACCTATGTCGGCCATGGCTGCTTCTAACAGGTAATAATTATATCAGTTTTGCTAATTATATATATAAGCGTGTGTGGCGATAGTCCATATCGTAAGCAGTTTTGTCAAGAGCTTGGTTTGCTGTAAAGCGTGATCTTGATGATCTACTTGCTTGGAAGCAGGACGTAGAGATAAGGGTTAGTTGGTGGGTCAGCTGTTTGGCACCTAATTTCAGTTGCAACTCGCACAAAGTTGACTCGGGATGAGGTTAATGGGTTCACAGGCACCGCAGCTTGTGTCCAGCTTTTCGATCGTCAACTAGCCTACACAAGCAGTTGATTTGAGAGTGCAGAATTAAGCCATGCTGTTCTTCTGGCTGTGCAGAACGTACGGTACGGGCACACACACTTCCACGTCACGGCATCTAGTTCGAAACATATTGTCAGTCCGAAATCTTATCTGTTCGAAGAAAATTGCACTAACAAAGTCAAGAATCAGAAGTTATACTAGTGGGAATTATGTCAGGATTCGATTGAAACTGTTATCTGGTATACATCAGCAGAAGAGCAGTGCTATATCCAACCAGAAAAAAAAATTGTGAACACCTGGAACTGCATGGACCACCGTGTGTCCTGCCGTGCCAGTGGAATCTCCATCGATCTGTAGACAAGCTCAGCAGTCACCACCCCTATTGTTTTTTTTTATGTGTGGGACGAGACGTGGTCTTGCTTTATCGTTAGTCAAAGGAAAAAGTCCATTTTAAACCTTGAACTCGTAGAGGTTCGGCGAAATGAACCCTCAAATCAAAATCCCGGTCGATTGCACCCTAAACTATGCAATTTCGGTCTAAATCGAACCTTCGGGTTGTTTGGATGGCCGGGATTGGCGTCATCCGCAGAGGACTCACACCTGCTCAACGCTGGGCTGGCCCGCTTTTTTTTTTTTGTCAAGAAACAAAAATTCGCAAAGGCGCTACACCTTGCTCCCTGTTTAGCCGGCCCGCTTCATATTTTCCGTTAGAAAACAAAACATAAGCTCACGGTGTGGCGCTGGTGTTGTTTGATCGATGCAACGGCAATCCCTGTGTGACGCTCGTTTTTTTTTGAGGGGTCCCTGTGCGACGCTCGTCTGCGTCAAGACGGTGTGGCTTCGCGAAGCTTCGCCTCGCAACAGCCCCGTTTGGGCCGGCCCAGACTTGTCCGCTGCTGCCTCTCTGTTTCTTCTGTTTTCTGTTTCTGTTTCTGTTTCTGTTTCTTTTCCTTTTTCTGTTTCTTTTCTTTTTTCTGTTTCTGTTTATTTTTTTCCTATATTTTTATTTTTTATTTCTATTGTTTCGATTTTATTATAATATACAAAGTTCGTTGCATGTTACAAAAATGTTCATCGGTATATTAAGGAAATGTTCATGGTTCTTTACAAAAGTTCATCATCCATTACAAAACTGTTCAACATTTATTAGAAATTGTTCAATGAATATGTAATCAAAGTGTTTTTGAAATTTATTAAGGTCATATTACACAAATGTTCAATGTGTATTAAAAAATTGTTCAACATATATTACATAATGTTCAATGCGTATTCAAAATTTGTTCAGAGGATATATTCGTATGTCTAAAAAAATATTCATGTTTAAAAAAAATTGTTCAGAATGTTTTTGTTCCATTTTTTGGTAACTTTTTAGAGAAATGTTTGGGATTTCAAAAAAATAGTTCTGTTTAAAAAAATCAATTTTAAAAATGTCGTGTGCTCTAATTTAAAAAATGTTTGTGATTTCATAAAAAATCAGGAGTTTAAAAGTTATTCCCGTTAAAAATTATTTGCAAATTTTCAAAAACGTTCATGTTTTAAAATTTTGTTTGGGAGTTTTAAAAAATGTGCATGTCCCAAAAGTTTATTTGAATTTTCCAAATTTATTATGGTAAATCTGTTCACGAATTTGAAAAGTGGTCGCTTTTCATAAAACACTCAAGTTCTTTTAAAATGTTTTGCATTTGAAATTTTAAAAAATATCCGAATATTTTTTATTTAAAAAATATTCGAATCTGGTGATGATTCTTATTGTTTTGTGCTTCTGGAAAACAAGTTTGCTCACCCGCAAAAAAAGAAAAAGAAAAACAAATTTGCTTGCTAGCTCAACTGGTTGCAACCGCACCTGTAGCTGCAAGCTCGCGCGAGTTCCGCTTTTGCGTACTTTTTT
>NC_041382.1:207541908-207559811 GCF_002162155.2 Triticum dicoccoides
CAAAACAGGAAGCCCGTATTTTTTTCAACTTATACAACCGCAACTGGTACTACTTGATTTGTGTTGGTTCGTAACTTGTCAAGCCCGTATTTATTTTTAGCGTTACACAAGCTCGCTCGAGTTCCGCATGTGCGTACTTTTTTTTGAGCAAACAGAAAAACAAATGGGCTGGCGCCCTGGTAAACATTGGCGCTCCTTGGCCCACCAGCCAGACAAATCCCGGTTGACACTTGCCAGGGTTTAATTTAGACCGGGATTGCATAGTTTAAGGTGCAATCGACCGGGATTTTAACTTCAGGGTTCATTTCGCCGAATCTCTACGAATTTAGGGTTTAAAGTGGACTTTTTCCTTAGTCAAAGCACGAGCTGCACTGGCCAGTCAAGTGAGCATGTGACCCTGATGCGTGCTGCTAGCACTACTTGCCCTCCACAAGGGGAGGGGTCTAGTTTAGCGGTACAAAAATCACGGAAATTGAATGCTTCATGTAAAGTTACGACTGTGCTGCATTTCGGTATCCTTGTGTCACTAAAACTGACCCAGATGATTGTCTCTCTACCTGCAGGCGCTTCGGGGCGCCCACGGTGCTGCCGGCGTTCGCGCCCACGGCGTTCCTCTTCTGAGCGAGCTCAGGCGACCTCGCTGTGGTGGTGTGCCGTGATGGGAGCGGCAAGTGGCAACGTGGTGGTCTGACCATGAACCCTCTCTCTGTTTGTGTGCCCAATATGAGCTCCCAAAGCTGATGCTTCTGTGATTCCTTCTAGTGCTGGCTTCTCATGTGAATATCTATGTCTATTGTTTCGGCTTCCATCCAACTTGCGTTGCGCCTCTGTTTAGATCGTTTCTTCACAATTCTTGTCATCCCGCATGATTTGGTCGGCCGGGTTCGACAAAAGCAATACTTCGAGCCAGTTTCGGAAAACGACGGAGAAATCCAACTCTACTCTGCAACATTCAGGTCATTCATCCCTGTGATCAGCAAGATACAGTGGGCAAATAAAAGAAGCAAATCATGAAAGAATCGTACAATCTTCACTCATAATTAACTTTGCTGATGAAATCGCAATGAAATCATTTTGGTAAGAGGGTGTAAACACCCTAATCTGGCAACACCATAAAACAAGCACGCCAGAATCAATACACGGCAAGCCCAACTATGCCAATACAAGGGTAGCAATTATTCCCCAGCTTATATCACAGGCGGGTAGCAGGCTGACAAATAGAAAGTTTATAAATTCTCATCTCCTGTTATCAAGAGACGAAATGGGCCACCAACTTACAAGAGGAACATTTGTTTGCTAAAAAATGAGACTAGCGCCCCTCCTGC
Organism: Triticum dicoccoides; assembly: GCF_002162155.2. Lineage (NCBI taxonomy): Eukaryota > Viridiplantae > Streptophyta > Magnoliopsida > Poales > Poaceae > Triticum > Triticum dicoccoides. Next base: position 207,543,234 of record NC_041382.1, read on the forward strand.
ACCGCACAATTCGACTTCCCCATGCTGGAACAACTGAACAAGGCTGTAATGTAAAGCAGTGAGTGTGCTTCAGGATGGCCATGACATTTGAACCGTGTCATCACGGGATCATAGTGTATGTTCGCCACAGGATCAGTAACCGTTAATCTTTCGCTGTGAAGATCCAGAGTGCAATGCCCCGTTGTTAGTGAGCCTTGAAAAGCCAACCTGATCCCTAGCCCCTGGGCTCGGAGGAACTCTTGGACTAGGAACACTGGTCAAGCGAGACTGCGGCACAGTATCAGACATGGACTTGGAGAAGGCTTGGGCGAGCTCCAAGGCAGTCGCTGCTTTCCCAAACCGAGGTGCAGTAACCTCAGGCTTTGGTGGCTCCACTGGTTTACGCCAGGTTTCAGGCTCTGGGCGTTGTTGTTCAGGCTGCTTTTCCACATCTCTAGCAACCTTCCTGCTCTCATCGCGTCGTGTAGGCCTGTATGCATCAGCCCTGTCTGTATCCCGCCTGTAATCTTTCCTATCAGCATTCCTTGGGCCTCTGTGACCAACTGCAAAACTCTCAGCCTTTTCGCCTGAAGGGTTAATGGTCATACCTTCAACCTTCTGCTCGACCTTTGCAAATTCATTTTTGGACCTAGATGACACACCGGTTATTAGTAAATGTGACATCTTCAACTTGACATATATCTATATTAATCTTTGCAGAAAATTAAACTCCACAGAAAAGAACATTCCCCACTACTTAGGAAAAAGAAGCATAACAAGTAAAGTTGCTACTGAAAAGTGAAAATTAACATATAAGCCGGGTAAAAACTAAAAAAAAAACATAATCAATATCTTTCCTTGACACTCCAAAATAAACCTTATGACTTATTACAGCAGTATAAGAATACGACAGAATCTGATTTCTAGCTTCAAATGCATTCAAAGAAAACGAATCTAGCTTTCCAGGCCTAAGCAAGTTGCACATCCAGGCCTGATAGAAACAGCGTCAAGAGAAGTGTTGTCAACAGCATACGATTTGTAACTTTTACCATCTTAAGAGCGAAGGCCCGTCTAGCAGTCCTCACGAATTTCTGTAACTGTAGGCTACCAAGACAACCATGCCTCTTCGCTCTATTGCAGATAGCTGTTCCAGCACTTCTGCACTGTCCCTATGGTGGGAACATATACTACAGTCCACATGTAATTTCCAACCTAAATTTAACACAACTATACAAGTTTTACTGGCATAATACACTGGAATCCGACAAGTATGATTGTCTGGATGTGGCAGCACAAGGTTAACTAGGTACAGGCAACAGCTAAATTGGCAGCTTCCAGAAAACAAATCAAAATTACACAATATATATCATAGCAAGGTAGTAGGAAGAATCTAGATAACACATTCAAGATGAACAACAATAATAAACATGCCTTGACTGCAAAATGCTAGTAATAATGTCAACCCAATATACTACAGATATAAATTGGTCCGTGTCTACATGTAACTACCTGCCAACTGGAGAGGTGATCTCGAGGTCACTTGCCAAAGCATCCACACCACGATCTCTGAGAACCTGGTTTCATACAAGAACAATCAGTTAGAATGAAAAAATAAACATAAAATAACACACCACTAAAACCACATGAGTGGATGTAAGAAAGCAGATGCACATACTTGTTCCCGGGGGCGAGCACCACCAAAGAGGGATGGCCTAATTGATTGGACAACAAGATAAGTTATATACAACAAAAACAACAAGGATAGTAACAGTAACAGTGATTGCAAAACTACGGCAAGGTAGTGACAAAATACTTCTCTACCGGTAAATGAACTAGGCATTGAAGACGATTCTTATCAAACCAGTTAAATGCATATTGCTCACTTATTGAGTTGCTGAGAAATTCAGCACCAGTATATAGGGCCAAAACAATTATTCTAAACATTCTCAGAAATGAGGGATGGGGATGTTGTAAACAAATAACAGAAAACAGCACCAAGGTACCATTCTACTATTACAGACACCCATACATCAAACATAAAAATTAAATACTTCTCCATAGCAGGTGGCCTTGTGGTTCCTACTATCCAAATCAGAACTATGATACTCCTATGTACCATTACAATAAATTGAAGATTTTGTACATAAACTCCTCCGCATGGTATTAAAATGTTTAAAGATCACTCATTCCAGATGAAATAAGGAACTAGAGGTAGTAGTTGTCAAACAGAAAAACAGTGACACCAAGGCGATCGGCACTAGCTGATGATATTAACTCTCTGTGAAATGCAAGACAGGTGTGTCTGCCTTGTGCTCTTTGGGTAAGCATGAACTACATGCCAACTGTAAAAAGAGAGACATGGCCTACAGTATATTGGGTGTTATTTTGATCTGCCTACCAGCCATTTGTAGTTAGAATACACATAGTGCAAACAAACAGAGCAGACGAATTCTGCATCAAAGTTGCGCATATTGGAACTTAATTGTAGATCAATTAACAGGAATAGTAAATATGGTGTTGGTACAAGATGGAATATAATACAAACTTGAGCAGGTTATAAAGTGTATGGTATTTATGATATAACAATGACATAACATGTAATAGATATGAGCCAATTTACAGCAAGCAACAAACAATCAAGTTAAAAATGTAAGAATATCTTGCAAAGCAAATAGAGAAGTCACAAGAGCAAAATGAGAAGCTAAACACTGTGTACCTCTCCTTTGCAGCACTTTCACCAGACTGACCCACTCCATTAGAGCGAGGTTTCAGATTCAGCCGTGGTCGCTCCACTGTTGCCCTGCTTTCAGCATCTGCCCCTGCCACTCCCGTTTTGGCGACCATCGCATTCTGGCGCGCTTCATGAACAACCTCAACCTGCATGACACTCGCTATCACAGGGACCGGAAGGACCTACACAATTGTTAAACCACCACGGAAAAAGATTAAATTTCCACCATAGTGAATCCAATGATATCAAAATAGCTAATAAGAAGAAAAACTACATAATTCAATCATCTGTAGCTTCGCATGAAGATATCTCCTATATGCTTTTGCAAACTCCGCTTGAATAATCAATGTTGATCAATTATTAATATTGCTATAATGTTACTTGATGCAACGCATGCAATTTCAATTTGCAATCAGATCAGCTAGGAAGAAAGGTGTCACCAAGCAAGGTTAAAGGGCCATCTTGTAGAGAAATAAGATCAGCATAAAACTCAGAAAAAGAACAGATATAGTCACCTGCTTCTCTTCCATATAGGTAGGTGATGGTGCAGGGGATTCGATTGGCTTGGAACGAGGAAGCAGCTTCAGCTTGGGCCTTTCTGGCACCTCTCCGATTTTCCCTTCCCCAACCCTGCCTTCATGTGATGCAGGCCTCACTGGTTCCACCCCCTTGTCCATGGCAACGTCCAGCCCTCTTAATCCAACTGACCTTGGCCTCTCCATGGCACCGTCCAGCTCTCTCACAGCCAATGCCCTTGGCCTCTCGATGGCAGTGTCAAACCCTCTCGTTCCAACCAACCCTGACCTCTCCATCTCAGGCGGGACCACCTGAGTCTCCAGCACTGGTGCCGACACAGAGGCGGGCGGGGAGGAGGGCTTGGACAAATGCCACCTACCGGAGATTACCTTCTCCACAGCGCTCGCCTGCGCGATGCGCGTCGCCGACCAGATCTGACCGCTGCTGGCGGCAGGAACAACCGGCGGCGCGGCTGGAGCGACCTCCCTCTTCGCACCCCAGGCGTTACCCGGTCCAGATCTAGCAGGGGCCACCGCCGGCACGGAGGGGAACGACGGGGGCGACGGCGCAGGTCGGCGAGGCGCGGCCAGCTCGAAGGGCGTGCGCTCGTCCTCATCGAAGTGGCGGCCGATGCGGGAGGGGTTGGTGAGGAAGGAAGGGACAGCGGCAGCCGCCGCCGCTGCGGAGGAAGCAGCGGGAGTGCGCGGGCGCGCGGATGCAGTCGAAGAGGCGGACGGAGGGGCCGTGGGGCGGTCGGGCGGTCGTGCAGAGCTGCGAAAACGGGAGCAGTCCGTCAGCTACAGCACGGTGAGGGGTCGTCGGTGGGGTTAGGGTTTGGGGAACTTACACGCCAGGGGCGGAGGGGAGAGGGAGCTCGGAGGGGATGGAGCCGCCGTGGAAGTCCTTGAGCGTCATCGTCGTCACCGCCTTCTTCTTCGACATGACTGCGGCCGAGGTCGAGCCAGCCGGCGCCGGAGATGGACGGCTGCTGCCTCTCTCCGAAGGGAGGTGCGCTTGATCGATCGGGGCCTGGCGCCTCAAGCTTTCCAGGTCCAAGTTTGTGTAGCGCTTCCTGTGGGAGGGAAGTGTTTGATGGGCTGGGTTGGGAATTTTGCACTTTGGCGCTCCATGCTTTGGGTAACTCGCATCGTATGTATCCAGGCAGAAAGATAACTGAGGGTTGTTTTGTAAAACGACTAGGTAAGAGCAACTCTCTTGTGTTGAAAGATATTGCCCACCTCCCTCTAATAGTTCGGACTTTTAAATGAGTTGGATGCAACATGAATTCAATATGGTATCTGAGCCAAGAAGTCTTAAGTTTCAACGCAGTATTAATAAAACGATTCTGTGGCATACATCGATCGTCACGTTACTTTTAAGCTTTTGGCATCTCATCACATGATTCATCCTCTAAACAATGCATCAATGCATCTGTGAGCTAGAAGCAAAGATTAAAGCACAAGCGACAGACACAAAACAAGCAATTGCCACATTTGCAGAAATTTGAATGTCCTACTTACTGCACAGATGTTGGAAATCGAAGAGCTCAAAATAAAACAACAACTAGAAATAGAAGTTATCAAGATGGGCCAGGAGAGAAAACCCAAGGGCTTTGAAAAGAAGCAACAAGAAATTGAGAGAATTCTTAGTCATCTCTTAAGAAAGTCATCGCTGTCTTCACAGGAGACTGTGTCACAACCCATGAATCACTGATGGTGCACTACTGTTCGTCATGATGCCTTCTCTAATGTATTATTTCTAATGCTTGATAACATGTCATTTCGATGCTCATTTTAATATATGGATCACTACTGTGAGAATGTGAAGTCCCATTGTTAATATAATAAAAGTTGTGATGGCAATTTAAATTTCAAATTTTCTCTAACTCAAATTCAAATTGGCCTACCAAATCAACCATGCACATTTTGACGCTATAATAAAACATGTGACGGTAGGGGTGTGATACGTCTCCAACGTATCTATAATTTATGAAGTATTCATGTCATGTTTACAACAATTTTATATGGTTTTGGTATGATTTGCATGGAACTAACACAGACTGACATTGTTTTCAGCACAACTACCGTGGTGTTGTTTTTTGTGCGGAAATAAAAGTTCTCCAAATGAGCTGAAACTTTTTTATGATTTTTTTTGAAACAAAAGAGACCCCCGAAGCTTCGTGGGAGGGCTAGAAGAGCCACTAGGAGGGCACAACCCACCACGGCGCACCAGAGGGGCCTGGCTTGCCCCGGTGGGTTGTGCTCACCTCGAGACCCATCTTCGCGTGAAACCGACGCCAAAAAATCCTATAAATAGAGAAACCATCAGAAATAATCCTAGATCAGAAGTTCCACCGCCGCAAGCCTCTATAGCCACGAAAAACCAATCTAGACCATGTTCCGGCACCCTGCCGAAGGGGGAAATCATCACTGGTGGCCATCTTTATCATCCCGGCGGCCACCATGATGAGGAGGGAGTAGTCCACCCTCGGGGCTGAGGGTTTGTACCAGTAGCTATGTGTTTAATCTGCCTCTCTCTCTCGTGCTCTTGAGATGTCACGATTTTGATGTATCGCGGGCTTTGTTAATATAGTTGGATCATATGGTGTTTTCCCCTCCCTATCTTGTTGTGAATTGAGTTTTCCTTTTGAGATTTTGTTTTATTGGATTGAGTACTTTTATGGATTTGAGAGCACTTGATGTATGTCTTGCTATGAATACCCTTGGTGACAATGGGGTATCATATTGGTTCACTTGATATGTGTTTTGGCACTCAACTCGCGGATTCCCGAGGTGACATTGGGGTAATCTATGCATAGGGGTTGATGCACGTTCTCGTCTTTGTTTCTCCGGTAGAAATCTTGAGGCACTCTTTGAGGTTCTTTGTGTTGGATTGAGTATTATGAATCTAAAATTGTTTGATGCATATCGTATAATCAACTCATGGATATTCGCGGTGACATTGGAGTATCTAGGTGACATTAGAGTTGGTTGATGTGTATCATATGGTGTTATTTTAGTACGAACTCTTGGATAGATCGATCGGAAAGAATAGCTTTGTGCTATTTTAGTACGAACTCTAGGATAAATTGATCGGAAAGAATAGCTTTGAGGTGGTTTCGTACCCTACAAACAATTTCTTCTTATGTTCTCCGCTAAATAAGAACTTTGGAGTGATTCTTCATCGCACGTTGAGGGATGGTTATATGATCCAATTATATTAGCAATGTTGAGAGAATGCACTAGCAGAAGTACGGACCCTAGGCCTTGTTTTCAAGAATTGCAATATCATTTGTACTCACTTTTGTTACTTGCTACCTTGATGTTTTTTTATTGTTACTATTACAAAAATCAATATCTACTATCATTACTACACTTGTATCACTATCTTTTCGCCGAATTAGTACACCTATACAATTACCATTGTATTTGGTGTTGGAAGTGCTAGTTATCGACTAGAGGGGGTGAATAGGCGATTTTTATGGAAGTCTTCAAAACACGAGGTCTTTGAAGACAAATAATCAAATGGAACATAAATGATATGCAGCGGAAGATAAACTACACTAGACATGCCATAGGCAAGTAAGCAATAAAATGAAAGTACGAAGACTAATAGTAGCTAGGTAGTACAGATCATAATGGAAGACAGTATGAAGCCAAACAGGTAATAGTCTTCGCACAATGAAGTCAAACTGATCAGGCAAACAAGCAATGACTTCACGAAGATGTAAAGGAGGTGGGGGATAGAATCAGTAGCTTGGTGAAGACAAGGATTTGGTAGACCAGATCCAGTTTCTCTGACAAATGTATGTCTGGTTAGGCAAGCTGAGATTGAACTCAAAAGACCACATCTTCACCTTATTCCCCTTGAGCTAAGGACACCCAGTCCTCGCCCAATCACTCTGGTAAGTCTTCAAGGTAGACTTCCAAACCTTCAGACTCCATTCACCGGCGATCCACAATGACTCTTGGATCCTCAGAGCGTGACGCCTAACCGGCTAGAGGATACACAGTCCTCAAGTGTAAGAAGTCTTCAAGTCACGCGGATAGAAAGACTTCAGTGATTCCTAACACGCTTTGTCTCTGGGTGTTTTGGGCTTTGTCCTCGCAAAGATCTCTCTCTCTCTCTCTCTCTCTCTCTCTCTCTCTCTCTCTCAAAGGCTTCGGAGGTGGGTTGCTCTTAAACGACAAAAGTCATGCACTAACTCTAAGCAGACACCAATTTATGGTGTAGGGGGTGGGCTATTTATAGCCAGGAGGCAACCCGACCTGATATGTCCAAAATGACCCTGGGTCACTAAGGAACTGACACGTACCCAATGGTCGGATTTCAAACACACGCAACAACTTGGCTTGGGCTACAAGCAAAGCTAACTCATCCAACTCTGGATAAGATTTGCTCTCATCGTCTTCACTCGAAGACATATGATTTTGGGTTGAGCATCACGTCAGTCTTCTGACTTTGTTCACTTTGACCCTACTTAATAGTATGGTGGTTCCTTTGACTCAAGAAAGAAGAAAATGAAACTACGAAAGAAACTATGTCTTCGCACTCCATAGTCTTCGAGTGAATGTCTTCACACGTCATTGTCTTCAATGTGAATGTCTTCACGAACCACCATTGTCTTCATACATTTTTAGGGGTCATCTCTGGTAGGTAAACCGAATCAATGAGGGACTTCTACATGTGTTATCATGTAATCCTTACAAATACATTAGTCCCTCAACCACATTTGTCATCAATACTCCAAAACCAACTAGGGGTGGCACTAGATGGACTTACAATCTCCCCTTTTTTGGTGATTGATGACAAACTGGTTGAAGTTTTCAACAAGGATAAAAATATGTGTAAGTTAAAGAACGCAGTCATTGGCTTCATAAGTTGAAAGAGGCTTCCCCTGAAGATATGCATATAATTATTTTGCCTTTGAATGCAAATTGAAAGGATCGAGAAGAGGTGTCTAGAGGGGGGTGATTAGACACTAAGTACAAAAAGTTGCAGTTTTTAATTTTTTAAGTTTAAGTGGAGTTTTGGCACAAGTTTAACAAACACAATACATATCAAGCAAGCATGCAAAGAGTATATGAGCAGCGGAAAGTAAAGCATGCAACTTGCAAGAATGTAAATGGAAGGGTTTGGAGGATTCAAACGCAATAGGAGACTCGGATGTTTTTGTCGTGGTTCCGATAGGTGGTGCTATCGTACATCCACGTTGATGGAGACTTCAACCCACGAAGGGTAACGGCTGCGCGAGTCCACGGAGGGCTCCACCCACGAAGGGTCCACGAAGAAGCAACCTTGTCTATCCCACCATGGTCGTCGCCCACGAAGGACTTGCCTCACTAGCGGTATATCTTCACGAAGTAGGCGACCTCCTTGCCCTTACAAACTCCTTGGTTCAACTCCACAATCTTGTTGGAGGCTCCCAAGTGACACCTAGCCAATCTAGGAGACACCACTCTCCAAGAAGTAACAAATGGTGTGTTGATGATGAACTCATTGCTCTTATGCTTCAAATGATAGTCTCCCCAACACTCAACTCTCTCTCACAAGATATAGATTTGGTGGAAAGAAGATTTGAGTGGAAAGCAACTAGGGGGAGGCTAGAGATCAAGATTCATATGGTAAGAATGGAATATCTTGGCCTCAACACAAGTGTAGGTGGTTCTCTCTCAGAAAAAGTAAGTTGGAAGTGTAGGTTCGTTCTGATGGCTCTCTCCACGAATGAATAGGAGGTGGAGGGGTATATATAGCCTCCACAGAAAATCTAACCGTTACACACAACTTGCCAATCTCGGTGGGGCCGAATTGATAAACTCGATCGGACTGATTCAGCAAATCTAGTGACCGGTTAGGATTTTCGGTGGGACCGACATGCAACTCCGTAGGACCGATATGGTTAGGGTTAGGGCATAACGTAATCTCGGTGAGACCGATTACACAAACTCGATGAGACCGATTTTGGTAATAAGCTAACCAGAGAGTTGGTCAGGTAAACTCGGTGGGATCGATTCGCTAATTTCGGTGGGACCGAAATGTTATGAAAAGGAAATAGAGAGTTTACATTGCAATGTCGGTAGGACCGATTATGCAAACTCGATGAGACCGATTTTGGTAATAGATCCATACAGAGAGATTGCAATCCCATCTCGGTGAGACCGAGATCCCTATCGGTGAGACCGATTTGCCTAGGGTTTGTGGCAGTGGCTATGACATCTGAACTCGGTGGCGCCGGATAGAAAGAATCGGTGGGGCCGAGTTTGACTTTTGGTTTAGGTCATATGTGGATGTGAGAAAGTAGTTGAGGGCTTTGGAGTGAAAGTGCGTTATATCGACTAGAGGGGGGGTGAATAGGCGATTTTTATGAATTCTTCACTGAGGAATTTGCAGGTGAGGAAATTCCTTAGCGAAGAACTACTAGCAGTGGAATAAGTACTCAAAAGTAAACATAACAGAACACAAGCATATTCATCATGATGAAATGAAGACAGGCACAGAGTACAGAAAGTGTAAGCACAGGATAACACAGGATGAAGACAAACAGACTGAAGAAAATGAACTGAGGAAATTGAGAAAATCTTCAGTCAAAGTCTTCAAGCACAGATATGAACAATCACACAATAAAGTTATGAGGAAATGAAAGAGTTGAGGAAATAGAACCAGTAATCTTGGTGAAGACAATGATTTGGTAGACCGGTTCCAATTATTGTCTCAGTTGTACGTTTGGTTAGGGCGGCTAGGTATTTAAACCTGAGGACACACAGTCCCGGACACCCAGTCCTGAACACGCAGCTCAGGACACTCAGTCCTCACCGTATTCCCCTTGAGCTAAGGTCACACAGACCTCGCCCAATCACTCGTGGTAAGTCTTTAGGTGACTTCCGAACCTTCACAAACTTGGTCACTCGGCGATCCACAATTCCTCTTGGATGCTCTAGACCATGACGCCTAATCGTCTGGAAGAAGCACAGTCTTCAAAGGTAACAAGCGTCGGATCCACGTAGGATCAATCTCTTTAGTGATGCTCAATCACTTGGGGTTTGTAGGTGTTTGGGTTTGGGTTTTCCTCACTTGATGATTTTCGCTTAAAGTCCTCGGAGGATGGGATGCTCTCAAATGACAAGTGTCAGTTTCTCTCAGAGCAGCCAACCAGCTAGTGGTTGTAGGGGGAGGCTATTTATAGCCTAGGGAGCAGCCCGACATGATAAGACATAAATGCCCTTCAATGATAAGACTGTTAGGTGGATATATATTTTGGGACAGCTGGCGCATAGCACAACAACGGTCGAAATTTTGAGTGGCGAAATCCTCAGGGCTATCATGTTCCTCACTGTGTAGGCAATCCACACTGGCGAATTCCTAACTCCTCAGTCAGAACAAATTCCTCAGAGACCAGAAGAACTTCGTCCCTGTCACCGAAGAATATGATTGAACTGTATGAGATTTTCAATGGCTTCACTTGAAGGGATTGGTAGGTGTAGGATTTTAGTTGAGCATCACATGGAAATTTTTCCTTAGTATTTCCTCAACCCCCTTTAACAGTATGGTGTTTCCTATGACTCAAGAAAGAGAAAATGAAACTACGGAAACAAAAGTCTTCACGCTTCATGTTCCTCGAATGAATACCAAGTCTTCAAGGTCATACCAATTTCTTCACTTTCAAAGTCTTCAGAAAGTCTTCAATCGAAGAACTTCATTTTTAGGGGTCGACTTTCTCTGTAAATATCAAACTCCTCATAGACTTATAGACCTGTGTATACTCACAAATGCATTAGTCCCTTAACCTATAAGTCTTCAATACACCAAAATCACTAAGGGGCACTAGATGCACTTACAATCTCCCCCTTTTTGGTGATTGATGACAATATAGGTTAAGTTTTCAACGGGGATAAACATATGAAGTGTAAAAGGCTGATATTGAGGAATTTGATTGCAAGATATAGAAGAACTCCCCTTGAATATGTGCATGGTGAGGTATTTGCTTTTTGAAGCATTGCACACTTGAAGAGTAGAATCATGGAGATCTCCCCCTATATCTTGTAATTCATACACGCATTTGACATATCACAATGAAGAATTTGAAATGCATGATGAAATATGGTGACTGATGTAATTCAACATGCGTGCATTAGCATATATGAGGAATAAGCATGCAGAAAAACATATCAAAAGTATCAGAGCACCATCAGGTTTAAGTTTACAACTTGATCCAATAAAGTCTCAGAAGAACGAGAGTTGTAACTTAACAAAAAAACGCCCATATAGAAAGACCTGCTTGAAGACTAACTCAAAAGTCTCCCCCTTTGTCATCAAATGACCAAAAGGATCGAATATGAGGACTAACGCCCCTAAAGAATATCAAGTTGATGAAGGAGCGCCAGCGTTGTTGGGGTCGTTTGTCGTGGAAGGGCCTGCCGCAGTGTCGTCCAAGTCTTCGTACTCGTCGGTATCGCGTGATGAAGAATATGAGCTGGACACCAAAGAAGGAACCTTGACCTTCTTGAATTTCTTCGGTGGAGGTGCAGACCAGTCAAAATCTTCCTTGAGACCCATTTTCTTGAGATCTTCTTCACCATACAGATGTGATAGAATGGCCCAGGTGCAATCGAAAACTTCATGGAGGTAGTAATGGTTTTTCTTTACTGCATTGTGCGTAGCAGTCATGTTGTGAAGAAATGAACCAAACTGACGCTTAACTCATTTATGATTTTGATCCACCTTCTGGTGAAGACTAAGCAGAAGCTCATGATCAGTCATCACACGAGGAGCAGTGGCTTGAGGAGTAGACTTGGGTGCATTGGCAGAGTCATGTGTGGCAGAGTCATCATTGGTGGAATATGATGCAGCTTTGCGAAACTATCCATCCAATGGACGAATGCCTTCATTTATAACAGCTGGTGCCTTGCCCTTTTCATCAATTGAGGAATAGGTCCGCTTGAGGATTTCAATCGGGGGCAAGTAGCTGAGGTGATTCTGAAAATCAGCTTTGTAGTTGAGTGAAGACCTTGTCCTGAGGAATCTCATAATCCAAGGTGCATAAGGCTTCAGCTCAAACGGAGAAAGTGCAACATTTGCCAGAGTCCTCATGGAGAAATTGTGATAAATGATAGGAATGCCATGAACGATATTGAATACCAGATTCTTCATGATGCCAACAATTTTCTCATCAGATGAGTCGTGGCCTTTGATGGGACTCATTGTCCTCGTTAGAATGTGATAGACAGTTCTGGGCACAATAGTAATTCCTTCACGAGGAATTTGGTTCATGGGGCCTGACCTGGCTTCAAAGGTTTCATCGGAACTTGCATGTAGTGATTTGTAAGCTCAGGTTCACCGTAAATGCAACGAGCTTCTTCAAGGGGAGGACTGAGTGGTAAGGCATGAAGCAATTCAGTAGCTGGTGCTGTGTAGTGAGTGTTCTCAGACATCCAGTCCAACACCCATGAATTGACATCTTCAGAATCTCCTATGATATGCAGCGTCGAATAAAATTGAAGAATCAGTTCTTCATTTCAATCACAAATGTCAGAGCAGAAATTTAACAGTCCAGCGTCGTGAAGAACACTGAGGACTGGCATGAAGCACGGTAGAGATTCCATATCCACGTGAGGAATGTGCTCATGCTAGAAGATTTTGTTTTTGTTGAACAACACCGAGGAATAGAAATTGACTTGGCTGGCTGTCCAGAAACGCCTCTTCCTAATGCGAGCAGAGTCATAAGGGTTGTAGTCTGTGAAGAATACGTGCTCGCCGAAGAAATCATCAGCCTTGAATTTTTGCTTCCTGGAGAATGGATCATTTGGCTTGGGTAGAGGAGTGTCAATGAGTTGCATCACGACCTCAGAAATCTCAATCACAGGTTCTTCAGGCTGAGCAATTTCTGGTTCCTCTTCAGTGGCAGTCTGCGTCTTCAGATGTTCAGCAGCAGCAGTTTCTTCAGCACTAGTGGCTGGAATTTCTTCACGTACAGATGAAGTGGGGTGAGTTTCTTCAGAGCCCATTTGAACAGTTTGTGCAGGGGACTGAGGTATTTGCTGCAATGGTGTGAACATTGGAGAGTTTGGATGCTAACTTTCCCAGAATTCATCACTCATCACTGGTGTGGAGCAGCCAACGTCCACATATTCATCTTCCATTTCTTCAACGCCAGCCTCTTCAGCAGTGAACTGAGGCAGAGGCGAGGAAATGACAGGTGTTGAAGGGATCTCATCCACTTCAATTTCTTCATCCAACTGCTCTGACGAAACAACAAAAGTAGTTTCTTCATCAGATCCGCTGGGGATCACATATTCTTCATCGAAAAAGGAACAAGGTCCTTTGATGGCATGGTAGAGAGAGGAACAACATCAATGGGATTTTCAAATGAGCTGGTCAAAGGCTTCATCTTCTTCGGAGCTGAAGAATCTGAAGTAGCTGATGCTTTCCTTATCTTCACTGCTGCACGCTCTGCAGCCTTGGTTTTCTTCACATTTGATGCAGATGGAAGGGTCAAAGTTGGTGTTGGCGCAGGAGGAGCAGAGGAATCTGGTTGATTTTCTTCAGGCACAACTGATGCAGTTGCCCTGACTTCTTCATTTTCTTCAGGCACACCACTAGTGGATGCCCTCGCAATTTCTTCAGCGGCTGGTATGCAGTCATTAGCCCTGGAACTCACATTTTCTTCAGCAGCCTGATTTTTAGCAGCGGTGCTGGCATGTTCTTTAGTCGGCTGAGCAGATGCTTCAGCCTGAGGAACTTCTTGTTGCGTTGGGGCTGCAACATTTGAGGTGAAGTTATCCGCAAGTTTCACAAAGCGCACCTTGGCTCCAAGCCAGTCAGCGCGATATGCGTCGAATTCATCACTGAGTTTCTTGATCTCAGTTTGAACAACGACAAGTTCTTCAGTTGTCATAGAGATAACGTTTTTCTTCAAATAGCGCTCCTTTTTGTACTGCGCTTTCTTGATCTGCCTGGCCTTCTCATATTTCCATTTTTCTTCTTGTATGAAGTGGGTCAGCATGTGACTTTGGCCAGGAGTCAGCTTGAAGTCAGGCATGGGAGTGTTGGGGTCCTTGTGCCAAACATCAATGTATTCGAGGATCAACTTTGGATCCAAAAGTAGTGGCACATCTGTTCCCTTGGCTCTAGCGGCCCTGACTTGCCTATCTCTGATGATTTCAGCAAGTTCATCATCATCAGCTTCGTCTTCTTCAAACGGCACTTGGAAGGCGACCTGCTTCTTCTGAGGACTAGGGCGAGGACCTCATCCAGCAGTGGCATTTGTCTTCAGTAGAGAGGGTCCCATTGAAGAATTTGGTGCAGCTAAGGAACTAGCTGAAGCTCCTAAGGCAATTGAGACGCCTGTGGTCCTTTGACACGTGGCGAGATGCACAGGTGCAGAGGACTTTGTCGGAGCAGTTGAGGACTTGTGAGGAGCTGAGGATTTGGGAGGAACAGGAGCAACATGAGAAGTTGGCCTTGAGGGCTTTGACGATTCTGGTTGTGAGGGCATTGCTGAGGAACTTGGCCTTGAAACCGAAGGTGAAGCACTTGGCTTGTGCGCAGACTTCTTTGACATGGCCTTCTTAGGCTTGACAGAGGCCTCAGCGGCAACAGTAGCAGCAGAGTCTTGTTGAATTTCCTCACGGCTTCTTTGGCTTGTTTAGCCAACTTGGCTTGGCGCTTGGCCCATTCATCAGGATAATCCTCACCACGCTTGAGGCTGGTGGGATCAGCTATTTTGCCAGGTGCCAATGGAGGTCTTGGGCATAGAGGATTGAGTGCGAAATTCTTCATGTATTTTGGAGTGACATATCTGTACTCCCTCCACTCTCTAGCCCATGTCCTCTCTATCTTCTGAATGTGCACCTTGCGCTGATTTTTGTCTTCCTCGGGAGGTGTGCAGTACCCAGCATATATATAATCAGGGATCTCAAATGCTGTGTTGACCTTAGCCCTCTTTCCTCCTTTCTGTGGCTTCTTACCGTCAGCCATTTTCTTCAGTTGAGGAATTTGAACAATTGAATTCTCTAAAGAAGTATGCAACTTTTCTTCGAGGAACGCTGCAAATGAGTTAAGTTGATGAGAGCCTAGTGATTCAGTAGCTGACATGAGTACATGTGAAAAAAGTATAATTGCGCGGAATTTGAAGAGGTCATATGCGTTCTCAGAAGGTTTTATAAAGAACAAGTTTGAGGAATTTGACCAGATAAGTCTTGAAGAATTTCACTAAGCTTTCTTAGTCCTAGGTTCCAGAGTTATACACATCAGAAATCCGCACAATTGAGGAATCTTGAAGAGAAATTCGCAGCTTAGAGAAATGAATCAAGAACAAATGATATGAGAGGTGTTTTAGTGTGTGAAGATATGAAGAAAAACACCTTTGAAGATTTTGTAGATAATCATTCGAATCAACGAGGGCAGTAAAAGTAACTTCTAATTACCTTGAACGAAGAACACGACGAACTGGAGTGAGGAGATGTGAAGTTCGTCAGTGCGGATCTTCCATGCCCTAACTTGGCGGGGGAAGACAACTACGGCGGTGGCGGAGTGAAGATTTCCGCGGCCGGTGCGAGTACGGTGGCGATGAGGTCGAGGCAGTGAAGCTCTTCCTCATTGGCGACGATGAAGTAGCGGCGGCGCTAGGGTTTGAGAAGCTCGAGCTGGAGAGAGGTCGAGCGGAGTAAAAGAAGTGAGGAAGGGGAGAGGGGTATTTATAGCCATGGTGAAAACCGTTCGCCCGAAGAATTTGGACGAACGTGCCCCTAACCCTTCTCATTCGCATGACATGTGTCACCCACGTACTGAGAAGTGGAGATCGTGTTAGATCGTGGGTGAGTGGATAAGTATGTTGTGGGATGCGGAACAGTTTGAGCGGCAACGCCCAAAAATTGGATAAGATAAGTTAAAAGTTCCATTCATAATTTTTTCAGCTGACAAGGACACAGTGAAGATTTTGAACGAGTTTCAAATAGAACGCACATGAAGAATTTGTGAACAGATTGGGTTGAGTATAGCATAGAGGGGGAAGGGTCCGATCACATTCACTTAGCAGAAAAACTAACTTGAAGAAGTAGCCATAAGTAAATGTTGTAGAGGACATAAACTCATATATATATATATATATATATATATATATATATATATATATATATATATATATATATATATATATATATATATATATATGGACAATGAAGAAAAACAACGAAAACAGTGAAAACAATGCAAAGTTGAAGAATTTGAACAACTGAGGAATTTCAACTTTTGGTGGTGGTGTGACCCACCGTATAAGAATGATGATTTCAGACACCGCGTACAATTATCGTAGGGTTCTGAGAATCAAATTCTTCGTTAATTTCTTCACACTTAGA
>NC_041382.1:207559821-207572915 GCF_002162155.2 Triticum dicoccoides
ATTTCAACTTTTGGTGGTGGCGTGACCCACCGTATAAGAATGATGATTTCAGACACCGCGTACAATTATCGTAGGGTTCTGAGAATCAAATTCTTCGTTAATTTCTTCACACTTAGAGTGTTATTCTTCATTGATTGAAGAAAAACGTTTCTTCATGTGTTGCACATCTAAGTCATCAATTTTGCATAAGTGTTAGGATGAGTGTCCTTTTCAAAGAACATTCGAAGATTCTAGGATATTTAGCTCACACCGCAACTTGCTAAATCTCTTCTCATCCAAGGGCTTTGTGAAGATATCGGCTAGCTGTTCTTCAGTCTTCACATGCTCAATAGAAATGTTGCCCTTCAACACATGATCACGAAGAAAATGATGACGAATCTGAATGTGCTTAGTCTTCGAGTGCTGAACTGGGATGTGAGCAATCTTGATGTCACTCTCATTGTCACAGAAGAGAGGCACATTCTTCATGTTGACGCCGTAGTCCTTGTGAGTTTGCTTCATCCATAGCAATTGAGCACAGCAAGAACCAGCGGCAATATACTCAGCTTCAGCAGTAGATAGTGATACGCGGTTCTGTTTCTTCGAGGACCAACAGACCAAAGATCCTCCGAGGAAATGACATGTACCAGATGTTGACTTGCGGTCCACACAATCACCAGCATAGTCAGAGTCAGAATATCCAATGAGATCAAAAGCTGAGCCCTTGGGGCACCATAATCCAAATGTTGATGTGTGAGCTAGATATCGAAGAATATGCTTCACAGCCTTATGGTGTGATTCCTTCGGTGTAGCTTGAAATCGGGCACACATGCAAACACTAAGCATTATATCTGGCCTAGATGCACATAAGTACAATAAAGAACCAATCATGGAGCGGTATACCTTATGATCGAAGTCAATACCATTTTCAACAGTGCATAAATGGCCATTTGTGGGCATAGGAATTTTGACGCCTTTGCAATCTTGCATGCCGAATTTCCTCACTACATCCTTGAGGTATTTCTCCTGAGATATGAATATGCCATTGCGTTGTTGACGAATTTGAAGACCTAAGAAGAATTTTAATTCTCCCACCATAGACATTTGATATTCTTCACTCATCATGTAGGCAAATTCATCACTATAACGTTGGTCAGTACAGTCAAAGATAATATCATCAACATATACTTGGCACACAAACAATTCACCATCATAAGATTTAGTGAAAAGAGTAGGGTCGAGTGAACCGGGTTTGAAGCCTTTCTTCATGAAGAATTCCTTCAAGGTATCATACCACGCCCGTGGGGCCTGCTTGAGGCCATAGAGGGCCTTGTTGAGTCTGAAGACTTTGTCAGGATTCTTTGGATCTTCAAAACCTGGGGGTTGAGCAACATATACTTCTTCCTCAAGCTTACCATTGAGGAATGCACTTTTCACATCCATTTGATATAAAGTGATATCATGATGGTTAGCATAAGCAAGTAATATGAGAATAGCCTCAAGTCTAGAAACAGGTGCAAAAATTTCATCGAAATCAATTCCTTCAACCTGTGTGTAGCCCTGAGCTATGAGTCGTGCCTTATTCCTCACCACAAGGCCATTTTCATCTTGCTTGTTGCGGTAGATCCACTTTGTGCCAATGATATTGTGCTTGCGAGGATCTGGACGTTTGACCAGTTCCCAGACATTGTTGAGCTTGAACTGATGTAATTCTTCTTGCATGGCCTGAATCCACTCAGGCTCCAGAAATGCTTCATCTACCTTAGTGGGCTCTATGATAGAGACAAAAGCATAGTGCCCACAAAAATTAGATAAATGTGAAGCTTTTGAGCGTGTGAGAGGACCTGGCGCTTTGATGCCATTGATGATATTTTCAACTTGCACTTCATTTGCAATGCGAGGATGAGCTGGTTGTCGTTGAGGAATTTGATCAGCACCATTTTCTTCAGTATTTTCTTCAGGTGCATTAGCTTGACGTTCTTCATGTTCTGGAATGAATTCTTCAGCAGATTCTTCAGTAGGAATAACATCCTCGGTAGCCTTGAACTTGATAGTTTCCTCAGGTGCTGGTTCATCTATCACAGTAGGTAGGTGCTCTCTTTGTGAGCCATTAGTTTCATCGAACCGCACATCTACAGTTTCAACAACCTTGTGAAGAACGTTGTTGAAGACTCTGTAGGTGTGCGAGTCCTTTCCGTAACCAAGCATAAAACCTTCATGTGCTTTCGGTGCAAATTTTGAGTTGTGATGAGGATCTCTAATCCAACATTTAGCACCGAAGACTTTGAAATAACTTACATTGGGTTTCTTGTCGGCGAGGAGTTCATAGGCAGTCTTCTTGAAGAATTTGTGAAGATATACTCTGTTGATGATGTGGCACGCAATATCAATTGCCTCAATCCAGAAATGACGAGGCGTTTTGTATTCATCAAGCATAGTGCGAGCCATCTCAGCAAGAGTCCTGTTCTTGCGCTCCACAACACCGTTCTGCTAAGGAGTATAAGGAGCAGATAACTCATGAGTAATACCAAGTTCATCAAGATAGTCATCTAGACCAGAATTCTTGAACTCGGTTCCATTGTCACTTTTGATGTGCTTGATCTTCACACCAAAGTTGGTTGAAGCCCTCGAGGAAAATCGTTTGAAGACTTCCTGCACTTCATGTTTGTAATTAACAATGTGTACCCATGTGTATCGAGAGTAATCATCAACAATAACAAAGCCATATTGAGATGCATCATTTGAAACTACAGAATAATGGTTAGGACCGAAGAGATCCATGTGAAGCAATTCAATGGACGAGTGGTGGTCATGATAGTCTTTGCTGGATGCTCAGCCTTTGTCATCTTCCCAGCTTCACACGCTCCACATAGGTGATCCTTGAGGAATTTGACATTCTCGATGCCGATGACATGCTTCTTCTTCGCAAGCGTGTGCAGATTCCTCATGCCTGCATGACCAAGTCGTCGATGCCATAGCCAGCCTTCTGAAGCTTTTGTAAGTAGGCACACTGCTGGTTGTGGTCCTGTAGAGAAATCAACAATATACAAGTCTCCTCTCCTAAAGCCTTCGAAGACTTTGGAATTGTCAGCTTCCATAACCACAACACAATGGTACTTGCCAAAGATAATAACCATATCGAGATCGCAAAGCATTGAGACAGACATGAGGTTGTATCCTAAGGACTCGACAAGCATGACTTTGTCCATGTGTCGATCCTTTGTGATCGCAACCTTACCTAGACCCAATACCTGACTTTTGCCTTTGTCGGCAAAGATGATATGCTTCAAATGCGACGTAGATAATGGAGCATCCATCAATAGATTCTTGTCACCAGTCATGTGATTTGTACATCCACTATCAAGGACCCACTCAGTGGCTTTGGGTTGATCATCCTGCAGATGAATTAGTGCAACTTACGAACTCATATACTTCATCAGTGAAGAATATGACATCAATTTATCAGATCAATTTCATCAAGCAAAAGAACAGATAAAGCAGTATGAGGACATGAGAAATGAAAGTTCATTTGTTCATGATTAGCCTGCGTCCTTTCAGGCATACTCAGGTCTCCAGCAGATTCTTCAGACGATTACGTACGTCTGGAGACCTGACCCTGCAGAAGAGATTAGTTCTTTTTCTTCACCACCCACATCTGAAGGGGTGGCAAAGAGTTCATCACTCCGCGAGCTCCATACGAGAAAGGTGGCATAGAAGCCAGTCCATTTCGTTTCACATAAGAGGAGTTAGGATAAGCATATGAATAAGCAGAGAAATTCTTCGAGGACTTATGAACATGATGATTAGAAGAATAATGCTCATATTCATAGCCCTTAGCTCTTCCCTGCGAAACAGAGTTGTTAGCACGATGATATTCATATGAGGACTTGGATCCATATGAAGAATTTGGTCCATATGAAGAATTTGCTCTGGGGTTCATATTCTTCACAGGTGGTGTCCTGAGGACATTCACCTGAAGACTTTCAAGGCACCTTTTGGGAACCCAGATTTTTTCCATAGGGGAACCATTCCTGCAGTTAGTGCCAACATATCTAGCAAATACTTCACCATTCTGATTTTTGAATAGTTTATAGTTGGAGTCAAATGACTCATCATCAGAACGAGGAGATTCACATGCAAATCCAGATAAGTTAGATGGATCAACTGGAGGTCCCTTTGCAGCAACCCATGTAGTTTTGGGGTACTGCTCAGGCTTCCAATATGTACCATCAGCATTGAGT
This sequence comes from Triticum dicoccoides, assembly GCF_002162155.2. Taxonomy (NCBI): domain Eukaryota; kingdom Viridiplantae; phylum Streptophyta; class Magnoliopsida; order Poales; family Poaceae; genus Triticum; species Triticum dicoccoides. The sequence continues at coordinate 207,564,042 of NC_041382.1, forward strand.
TTCCTCTCAAAGGCAATACCCTCTTTCCTAGAGTTCCTGTTGAGGATTTTCTTTTTAAGCACATCACAAAGAGTCGGATGCCCTTTGAGGCTTTTGTACATGCCTGTCATGTACAATTCCTTCAGCCCTGCATCGTCAGTGATACTAGCAGTGTCCTCAGATGAGGAATTAGTGATAGCAGAGGCAGGTGAAGAATTTGTAGCATTAGAAGCATTTGAACATTCAGGTGAAGAATTAGCAGATTCACATTCAATGCATTTCAAACAAGGAGGAACAAATTCTTCCTGAGAAGCGCTGATTTGTTGAGCAAGTAATGAATTGCGCTCCTTCTGAAGATCTTCATAACTCACTCTTAGCTTCTCAAGGTCTTGCTTTCTTTGAAGAAATTCATAAGAAAGCTTCTCATGATCAGATAAGAGAGTGTTATGATGATCTTGAAGGGTGTCATACTTAGTATGAAGTCTCTAAAGACTTTCAGCCAAAGCTTTTGACTGATCCATTTCTTCACCCAACATATCATCGCTCTTATTTAGCATGTATTGAACTTTTTCCAAAGCTCTTTGTTGTTTAGTGGCAAGGGAAGCAAGTTTGACATAGCTGGGTCCAAATTCATCACCAGATTCATCATCACTAGACTCGGATAGGTAGCATTCAGTTACCTCGGCATCTTTTGCCATAAGGCATGATGCTGAAGATGATGATTCTGGTTCGAATGTCATCGCTTTGAGAGATTCCTTGAAGTCCTCAAACCAAGGATCATGACAGGTTCGATGACCTTCATAGACCTCTGAGAGACGGGCCCAGATAAGCTTCGCATGATCGAGATGCATGATATTCCTGAACTGATTTTGAGACAGACAGGAGCAGATGACGTACTTCGCCGTGAGGTTGAGAAGAGTGTACTTGCGAATGTCATCTGCTTCCGCCATCTTGCACAGATCGGTCAGACCAATCTCAGTGACGGTCCATAGCTCGCTGTTCATCGCCATGAGGCGCTTCTTCATCATGGCCTTCCACTTGGAATACTCGTGACCGTCAAAGATGGGGCATGTCACTTTCTTCATACGTGTGGTCGACATAACTAAACTCCAGGCGGTTAAACCAAAATCACACAGAACAAGGGAGTACCTTGCTCTGATACCAATTGAAAGTGCGTTATATTGACTAGAGGGGGGTGAATAGGCGATTTTTATGAATTCTTCACTGAGGAATTTGCAGGTGAGGAAATTCCTTAGCGAAGAACTACTAGCAGCGGAATAAGTACTCAAAAGTAAACATAACATAACATAACACAAGCATAGTCATGATGATGAAATGAAGACAAGCAGAGAGTACAGAAAGTGTAAGCACAGGATAACACAGGATGAAGACAAATAGGCTGAAGAAATTGAACTGAGGAAATTGAGAAAATCTTCAGTTAAAGTCTTCAAGCACAGATATGAACAACCACACAACACAGTTATGAGGAAATGAAAGAGTTGAGGAAATAGAACCAGTAAGCTTGGTGAAGACAATGATTTGGTAGACCAGTTCCAACTTCTATCTCAGTTGTACGTCTGGTTAGGGCGGCTAGGTATTTAAACCTGAGGACACACAGTCCCGGACACCCAGTCCTGAACACACAGCTCAGGACACTCAGTCCTCACCGTATTCCCCTTGATCTAAGGTCACACGGACCTCGCCTAATCACTCGTGGTAAGTCTTCAGGTGACTTCCGAACCTTCACAAACTTGGTCACTCGGTGATCCACAATTCCTCTTGGATGCTCTAGACCATGACGCCTAACCGTCTGGAAGAAGCACAATCTTTGAAGGTAATAAGCGTCGGATCCATGTAGGATCAATCTCTTCAGTGATGCTCAATCACTTGGGGTTTGTAGGTGTTTGGGTTTGGGTTTTCCTCACTTGATGATTTTTGCTCAAAGTCCTCGAAGGATGGGATGCTCTCAAATGACAAGTGCCAGTTTCTCTCGGAGCAGCCAACCAGCTAGTGGTTGTAGGGGGCGGCTATTTATAGCCTAGGGAGCAGCCCAACATGATAAGACATAAATGCCCTTCAATGATAAGACTGTTAGGTGGATAGATATTTTGCGACAGCTGGCGCATAGCACAACAACGGTCGGAATTTTGAGTGGCGAAATCCTCAGGGCTATCATGTTCCACACTATGTAGGCAATCCGCACTGGCGAATTCCTAACTCCTCAGTCAGAACAAATTCCTCAGAGACCAGAAGAACTTCGTCTCTGTCACCGAAGAATATGACTGAACTGTATGAGATTTCCAATGGCTTCACTCGAAGGGATTGGTAGGTGTAGGATTTGAGTTAAGCATCACATGTAATTTTTTCCTTAGTATTTCCTCGACCCCCTTTAACAGTACGGTGTTTCCTATGACTCAAGAAAGAGAAAATGAAACTACGAAAACAAAAGTCTTCACGCTTCATGTTCCTCGAATGAATACCAAGTCTTCAAGGTCACACCAATTTCTTCACTTTCAAAGTCTTCAGAAAGTCTTCAGAAAACCAAAGTCTTCAGTCGAAGAACTTCATTTTTAGGGGTCGACTTTCTCTATAAATATCAAGCTCCTCATAGACTTATGGACCTGTGTATACTCACAAACGCATTAGTCCCTTAACCTATAAGTCTTCAATACACCAAAATCACTAAGGGGCACTAGATGCACTTACATGGAGCATATTACTAAGCACTTTGAGCAAGAGCCTCATTAAGCAACACCTCATCCCTCCTTGATAGTATTGGCTTTTCCTATAGACTCAATGTGATCTTGGATCACTAAAATAGAAAATGTAGAGTCTTGAGCTTGGAGCTTGAGCCAATCCTTTGTCCTTAGCATCTTGAAGGGGTTCCACATCCTCTAGTCCATGCCACTTCATTGTTGAACTTATCTGAAACATACTAGATAAAAGTGTTAGTCCAACAAGAGATATGTTGACATTAATTGCCAAAACCACCCAGGGAGCACTTGTGCTTTCAATCTCCCCCTTTTTGGTAATTGATGACAACATACATCAAAGCTTTAGATAAAGATATAGAGAATAGTAAGTAAAGCTTTGGAAATACATGTAACATGCATAGGCTCCCCCTACATGTATGCAATCATGTGAATATGGAATATAGAAGCATGTGAATGCATAAACATGACAGAGTAAGCAATGCGTTACATGTATCTTGGCTATATGCATCAGAGCAAATGATGTGAATATGAGAAATGTACCTTCATGCTCATGAGTCCTTCTTGCAAACAGTATGTACATCAGCAAGAATTTCTCATACACATGACTATGATGCATATACTTACCTTGTGGTCTTGAGTTGGCTTAGGATGGGATGAACCTACGTAAACAAGGTCAGATAACACAGATACACCTACTGGCCAGAGCAAACAAAAGAAACCACAAGAGTACCAAGACTGGGATGACATGTAGAGTGAGTACTAAGTACCACATTGGATATAGACATGTCCCCAAAGGTAAAGATGTGCAATAAATTCAAGGATTTCTTTCCCTTAGATGTCTTGCTCCCCCTGAATCTAGCATGGGATACTGGGAGAAGATAGGGAACAAAAAACAGAGCTCAAAGGAAATAAACAGAGCTAATGCAAACGAGAAAATATGAACATGTTTCCCCTCTTGAAGACATGTGACTTCTCTCCTCTTGAACACCAAGCATCTGGGGTCCTTGATGATTACTCTTTCTTCCCTTGAGTATTATCTCCCCCTGTAGATATGATTAAGCTTTGATGTGATCTCTCTCCCCCTTTGACATCAATTTCCAAGAAGGATTCTTCTGGATTTTTGTCATGATGGGTTTGGTCCTTGAGTCACAGAACAAAGCAGCAAGTTCAATGGGATGCTGGTCGAGGACAAGATTCATTGAGTGGAGCTGGATCAAAAAGAATGCAGAAACAAGTGGCAAGATGTCTTTCCTGTAGTGAAATCGGTGACACCGAGTTTTATGTTTCGGTTGTACCGAGAGGATTTGGTTGGACCGAAAGCATCAGACCGATGAGATCGAGTTCATCACAGAGAAAACACTTGTCACCTCAGCTCACTAGACATGTAAGATCTCACAAGGATTTGCAAGGAATTAACTGAGAGATTTACAATGAATTGGATGCAAGGAATGCAAAACAGAAAATAAAAGAGAAGAAACTAAAAAGGAGTCTAGATGAAGTTTTTTTGAAGAGGGAAACAAATGTGCATGAGACAAATGCAAGAGCACAGAAAAGAACACAAGAGAACTTCATCTAGAATTGGTCGGCGACAAAGTCACCTATGTTAGAGTATATTGACTTAGGAGTCAAGTGAGATCACTTGATCATAGGTCATACTCATCGTTTAAGCTCAAAATGGGGTTCCCATTTTTTGTTTAAGATTTTTGATGTATTCACATCTTGTCGAGTTGCTTTGACTCATGACTTGGAGTGAAGCTTCTCTAAGATGGAATAACATACCTTGGGTGGTGGCGTTGATCATGATCATGTAGTTGAACTTGTGTGGGTTACTCAAGGTTGATGTAGCTCATCAAGAGTTGGGAGCACCACTTGGAGTTTGAGTTCATCTACCTACATGGGTTACTTTTTGCAAGGAAGAGCACTTGTATATCCAAAATGACAATCATGAAACTCAACATAAAATTTGTCAAAGGATATGTTTGAACGGTTGCATGCTTCCTTGTCTTCATCCACCATTGTGTAGAGACTTGGTGATATAGAAATTGCTCAAGATGTGTGTGAGTTGCAATCTCATAGATTTAGATTCATCCAAGTACCTACACGGGTTAGATAACATGCAAGGTGCAAATATATCCAAGACATAAGATAGTCAACATAAGAGAAATATCAAGGATTAGGCATAGGCTCATACCTTGCATGTATCAAATGGAGTTCCTACTCCAAGTTTGAAGCATCAATGATGTTCAATTCACCTCTTAACCTACAAAACACTTTCTCATCAAGTGGTTTCGTGAATATATCAGCTAACTGCTTTTCGGTGCGAACATGCTTAAGATTAATGTCCCCTTTGGCAACATGATCTCGAATGAAATGATGACGAACTTCAATATGCTTAGTTCGAGAATGTTGCACGGGATTGTGAGCAAATCTAAATAGCACTTTCATTGTCACAAAGTAATGGAACATGTTTCACAGATATCCCATAATCTTTAAGAGTTTGGGTCATCCAAAGTAATTGAGCACAACATGATCCCGCGGCAATGTATTCTGCTTCGGCGGTGGATAAGGATACCGAGTTTTGTCTCTTGGAAGACCAAGACACAAGAGATCTACCAAGAAATTGACAAGTACCTGAAGTGGACTTTCTATCAACCTTGTCACCGGCATAGTCCGAGTCGGAGTAGCCAACAAGATCAAAGGAGGCCCTCTTTGGATACCAAATGCCAAAATTTGGTGTATGGATTAAGTATCTCACTATCCTTTTCATGGCCTTAAGATGACATTCTTTAGGAGCGGCTTGATATCGTGCACACATGCACACACTTAGCATAATATCGGGACGTGAAGCACAGAGATATAACAATGAACCAATCATAGAGCGATAAACCTTTTGATCAACCGATTCACCATCTTTGGTTAAATCAAGATGTCCACTGGTAGGCATGGGTGTAGTCATACCTTTGCATTCTTGCATATTGAACTTCTTGAATAAGTCCTTGGTGTACTTTGTTTGAGAGACAAAGGTACCTTCCTTAGTTTGCTTGATTTGCAAACCAAGAAAGAATTTGAGTTCACTCATCATCGAAATCTCAAACTTCTCCGACATTAGCTTTCCAAACTTTTCACTAAAATGAGGGTTAGTTGATCCAAATATAATATCATCGACATAAATTTGGCACACAAATAGTTCTCCATTAACCCTTTTAGTAAAAATAGTAGAATCTATTTTTCCAATTTCAAAGCCTTTTTCAATAAGGAACTTGGTCAAGCATTTATACCATGCTCTAGGAGCTTGTTTAAGACCATAAAGAGCTTTGTGAAGTTTGTAAACATGATTAGGTTTCTTAGGATTGACAAATCTGGGAGGTTGCTTAACATAAACTTCCTCCTCTATTTCACCATTTAGAAAAACACTTTTAATGTCCATTTGGTACAAGGTGATATCATGATGATTAGCATAGGAAAGTAAGATGAGAATGGACTCAAGTCTAGCAATGGGGGCATATGTCTCACCATAGTTCATACCTTTGACTTGAGTGTAGCCTTGGGCGACGAGACGTGCTTTGTTGCCAACTACTTGTCCATCTTCATCTTGCTTGTTGCGAAACACCCATTTGGTATTGATGATGTTGTAGTTGTTGTCGGGCTTCTCAACTAATGTCCAAACTTGATTTCTCTCAAAGTTGTGTAGCTCTTCATGCATGGCATTTATCCAATCCGGATCTTCCAAAGCTTCTTCAACCTTCATAGGTTCAATGCTAGAGATGAATGAATAGTGTTCACAAAAGTTAGCTAAACGAGTTTTTGAGCGAGTGATTCTCCCGGTTTGGGTATCATTGTAGATTTTCTCGATGGGATGGTCTTTAGCAATTCTTGCTCGAACTCGTGAAAGCTTTTGCTTGGATCTTGGTTGAACATCTTCTTCATCTTGTTCTTCTTCTTGGCCTTCTTCGTTGTTGATGTTGTCGTTCTATTTTCGTGGTGGAGAAGGAGGTTGTTGGCTTTCATCTTGGTGCACTTCCTCATTTTCTTCATCTTGGTGTGCCCCACTTGTGGATGCTTCTGTATGAACTCTTGGTTCACCTTGTCGTGAGGTAGAAGCTTCCACTTGGATGGACGAGGTACTCTCCTTCACCTCCGTTGGACGAATCTTGCCAATAGACAAGTCTTGGATTGCTTCCGAAGGGTCTTTGTCTCCTACATCAATTGACAATTGCTCTACTTGCGAGACGTTAGATTCATCAAACTTCACATCTACCGTCTCTTCAACCTTTCGGGTGAAATTATTGTAGACAGGGTATGTGTGAGAGCTTGAGCTATAACCAAGTAGGAAACCTTCATGAGACTTAGGAGCAAATTTAGAACGACAATGCTTATCAAGAATGTAGCACTTTGAGACGAATACTCGAAAGTATCCAACTTGTGGTTTGTTACCAGTGAGGAGCTCATACGCTGTCTTGCCGAGTAGCTTGTGAAGATACAAGCGATTTGTTGCATGACAAGCTGTCTCAACCGCTTCCGCCCAAAAGTTCTTTGGCGTCTTGTACTCATCAAGCATCGTTCTCGCCATTTTGATGAGTGTCCGGTTCTTCCTCTCAACAACTCCATTATGTTGAGGTGTGGACATAGCCGAGAACTCATGTGAAATCCCTTCTTCGTCAAGAAAGGTGTCCACATTTGTGTTCTTGAACTCCGTTCCATTGTCGCTGTGAACCTTCTTGATTTTTACTTCAAATTGATTTTGGGCCTTCCTAGCGAAGTTTTTGAAGATCTTTTGGACCTGTGATTTATCATCGAGAAAGAACACCCACGTAAATCTTGAAAAATCATCAACTATAACTATACCAAAATCTAACCGTTACACACAACTTGCCAATCTCGGTGGGACCGAATTGATAAACTCGGTCGGACCGATTCAGCAAATCTAGTGACCGTTAGGATTTACGGTGGGACTGACATGCAACTCGGTAGGACCGATATGGTTAGGGTTAGGGCATAACGTAATCTCGGTGAGACCGATTACACAAACTAGGTGAGACCGATTTTGGTAATAAGCTAACCAGAGAGTTGGCTAGGTAAAATCGGTGGGACCGATTCGCTAATTTCGGTGGGACCGAAATGTTACGAAAAGGAAACAGAGAGTTTACATTGCAATCTCGGTAGGACCGATACCGATTCCGGTTCAATATGTCATTTCCGAAACTGAGGACCACACCACTGGGAGGACAACTCAAGCACCAAAGACAAAGGTATCGCTCGTAAAAGTGATTTTCATCGTAGTACTCGCTCTAGCGTTAGGTTCAATGCAACGTGTGGTAATAGATCCATACAGAGAGATTGCAATCCCATCTCGGTGAGACTGAGATCCCTATCGGTGAGACCGATTTGCCTAGGGTTTGTGGCAGTGGCTATGACATCTGAACTTGGTGATGCCGGATAGAAAGAATCGGTGGGGCCGAGTTTGAATTTTAGTTTAGGTCATATGTGGATGTGAGAAAGTAGTTGAGGGCTTTGGAGAATATTACTAACACTACTAGGGAAAAGCCTATACACAGAATTTTACCAGTAGAGCTGTACAAAATCAAGCAGCAGCGCGCGTAAATAAACCGTGCTACTGCTATGACTTTAGCAGTAGCGCGTACTAGCAAAAAGCGCTGCTGCTACATTTGAACTGGGCGCACATGGCTAGCCCAACCTAGCAGTAGCGCGTATAATGGCCCAGCGCTACTGCTAATCTCCTTAGCTGCAACGCGCTTACGTGTAAAGCGCTGCTGCTAACGGAAATAAAATAAAGTGAAAACAAGTAGAAAAGTAAATGAAAATGAAAGAAATAGAAAAAGGAGAAAGGGAAAAAATAAAATGTAAAGAAAAATAAAAGAAAAAAGGAAAAAAGGAGAAAGGAATAGCAGTAGCGGGTTTCAGTAAACGCGCTATAGCTAACTTAGCTATAGCACGTTTCCGGAAACGCGCTGCCGTTACGTTTCACTTAAACAGCGGTTTCCCCCCACCCCGCCCCCCGACCACCAATTCTTCCCCAAATCGTCCCTCGCCCTTGCCGCCGTCTCCTCACCGCCGCCGCCCGAGGCCGCCCTCAGCCTCACCGCCGCCGCCCCTCGGCCGCCACGCGCTCTCCCCATGCTGCCCCGACCCCAGATTCAACGCCGGCCCCGCCCCCGACCTC
>NC_041382.1:207573465-207587471 GCF_002162155.2 Triticum dicoccoides
GGACGCCGCCCCCGCCCCCCCGACCTCAACGCCGCCCCGGAGCCCCGACCACGACCTCGACGCCGCCTTCCCCTCCCTCGTCGCAGGCACCCAAGGTGAGCACGCCTACTCCTCCCTCTCCCCTACCTCTGCCTAGGGTTTCTACCTCCATCAAATTAGTTAGGGTAATTAGGGCAGTAGTTCTTAGGTACTAATTAGTTAGTAAGAACTAGGTACTAATTAGGTACTAGAATATTTTTATTTATGGTAAGTTTATTTTTAGTAAGAACTAGTTGAATTAATAGAACTAGTTAGTAAGAACTTGTTGCTATTTTTTAGTTAAAGCAATTTTCCCGCATCGACGTGGACGATACCTATCCCGCATCCTCGTCGTCGAGTCGGCGAAGGACGACACCTGCTTGACCAGATGGGCCATGTTCGGGACTGGGCTCCGCCGGGGTGGTATTGGGAGGCGCTACCTACCGGGGGCGCAGGTTGGTGAGGAGCCAGCCTGTCGTTGACCCGAACCTTCTTTGGTGGCGGTCGCGTGGGCCAGGGACGGTCCAGAGGCTCGAGGACTCCGCAGAGGTGGTGCGTCACCGTGTCAGTGAGGAGGACGCGCACGTCCGTTGCTACTTGTTTGCGTTGGAGCACAGGTTCTCCAATACCTGGCAGGTTCTCCAGGGATCTCACTGGAGCTATGATCCCGTGATGGTTCCTTCTCTGTGGGTGTCCACCGCCCGCGCCGATACCCGTCGTGTGCTAGGGTTTTAGTTGTACTAGTGATGTTATATGTATGACACTATTCGGGATGTATTAGTGATAATATTCGACGATGTACGGACGCATGAGATGATTTACTTTTGCTTATTGAATGCATGCTAATTTGAGTCTTATAAGATATTTTGAAATGTATATCTTGTGTTTCTCAATATCCAAGTGGCCGGTCATGTTTGCAGGTTACACCTCCGAGTGGCCTATGTTTTGCAGGAGTGTTGATTCATTTCCGTTCCGGCAAATTTTAGGCGCTTGATATATCCTATTTTAGCAAAGGTCATGCCGGATTTTTCCGTGAATTTTGGCATGACTTTTGCCATAATATGTAGGAAATATCAAGTGCCTCGGATTTGTGTGTTGAGTATCCTGGTAGTTGTCTTCTATCGATTTTCAATTAATGTTTTAACTATGAACATAGGAAATGTCTGATGACAAAAAGGATTTCGGTATTTGCAAATACTGTGAAGACGAGCGCGGTCTATGCGACGGAATCTTCCTAGATGATGATAGGCGCTTCAGCATCAAGCTGGATGAGAACTTCGAAGTGGATACAGTAAGTCACAACGACAAGTCTTTTTTCATAATTAAGCATGACATCTGCTTCATTTGCTTGAACTTATATTTTTTTACTATTGTACTAGCGTATCCCCTGCCATGCAAGAGTTTTTGTATTGGATAAGATATGTTTCAGTCATACTACGGAGGTAAAGAAAGTTTATTTGAAGACCGAGCATGGTTATATTTTCCACGCAAAATTATACAATTCAGACGACTACACCTATTTTGGATGCAAAACATGGAGAGCACTATGCAAGACTTATGCATTTCAGCCTGATATGGTTATCTCCTTTGATATTCGTCCGGAAGATGATATTGAAGGTAATACCGACATCTGGGTCGATGTGCAGACGCCTCCAGTTACACCAAAATGTAAGTTTCTCAACCATATTTATGTCTTTGATATTGTTTATTCAAAAATAGTTGACAACTAATTTGTATTGTCAGCTTATTTCAGTGCAAGCAAACATGTCCAGCGCTTGGTAGACAAGACCTACTACTGTCCCGGGGCTGAACTAAACTGCGAGGAGCTAAGTCATTATGATTCATGGCTTGAGGATCTTGATACCGTCAAGACAAATTTTCTTCTTGGACTTAGAAATCTTAGTACTGAGAACGTGCGACCAATAGTGTTCGTCATGAACTACGGTCACATCTATTTAGGAAGGATGGTAAGATTTTTACTATTTGTCCTCAGTGCATCTTTTCCATACATTATTTGTGAAGCTAAACTTCATTGCTAAGTATGTGACCATACGATGTTCTTCAACAGGGACTCCCGATGAATGTTGTGCCTTATGGGATCAAGACTAAAGGTACCATGAGTATTATTAGCTTACGGCCAAGATATCCTACATGTTACTTTAGTGCATTCAAGATCAGCGATGAATGCTTAATAGTGCAAGACTGGACCAGATATGTGATGGGGGAGCACAGACAAGTACTAGGGGGCAGCAAACAGATGTGCTACCCAAAATTAGGAGACAGGTTCATCTGCATGCTCCAACTTGATCAAGGAGGAGAGCTACACATGTTTTATGTTGTTTTACCTAAGAGAGAGCAGCAGGAGTGATTAGCTAGAAATGAGTTTGAGGATGATGATGTGCTACACTATTACTATGATGATAAAATAGCTAGTGTTGGTGGTAATGACTGATGATTATTATTAGCTAGTGTTAGTGGTGATTAAATAAATATTGTTGGTGCTAATGATTATGATGATGATTAAATAGCTTGTGCTGGCGGATTAGATTCAAGTGGAGGCAACATGTGGTGCACATCGAAAGTACTACTAGTCCAAACTAGATCAAGTTTGGATTAGTAGTATACTTTTGACATGCACCACATATTGCCTCCACTTGAACCTAATCCACCTTCATTTGACACACTATTATGGACATAATGATGTAAACCTCATAACTGGTATTGTACCAATATTTGTACGATGGCGCATAAATACACTAAAATTAAAAAATTAAAAAAACAATATTAGTAGCGATGGAAAGAAAACACGCTGCCAGTAGTTACATTAGCAGCAGCGTGGGAGTGAACAAGCGCTGTAGCTATTTGTCCTAGCAGTAGCACGTGCGACATGCGTTACTGCTAAGCAATAGCTGTAGCGCCTTATTAGTAGTGCGCCTACCCGCGCTACTAGTGAGCACAAAACCAGCGCTACTGCTAGGGTTTTCCCTAGTAGTGTAAGCACTTTGAGCAAGAGCCTCATTAAGCAACACCTCATCCCTCCTTGATAGTATTGGCTTTTCCTATAGACTCAATGTGATCTTGGATCACTAAAATAGAAAATCTAGAGTCTTGAGCTGGAGCTTGAGCCAATCCTTTGTCCTTAGCATCTTGAAGGGGTTCCACATCCTCTAGTCCATGCCACTTCATTGTTGAACTTATCTGAAACATACTAGGTAAAAGTGTTAGTCCAATAAGAGATATGTTGACATTAATTGCCAAAACCACCTAGGGACCACTTGTGCTTTCACAAATGCACATGGCAGGTTTTGATTTGTGGAGATCTTCTTCAACTCATGAAGACAATTCATCATGCATACACAAATGTAGTGAAGATAATGAAATGCATAAGAGAAATAGGCGTCTGCAGAATGACTTCAATCGGAATTTATCATCACAGAACACGGTAGCAACAAAGTTGGCAGACGACCATAAAGTTTGAAGTGTTACAACTCAAAAGCCAACACTTCAAGAATGAGAGTTGTAAAAACTTAGCAAAAATAAGCACCCGACCCATATAGACCCGCTTGAAGACTATCAACTCATATGCTTCTCTCCCTTTTGTCAGGATTGACCAAAAAGGAGTGAAGACATAGAGTGCCTATGCGTTCCCAGGAGGTGTTGGTGAAGATGTTGGGGCAGCAGGGTCAACGTTGGAGTTGGGCGGTGCAAAGGGGCCTGATGCAGAATCTTGATGCAGTGAAGCCATAGCTGGTGAAGTGGCGTCGTCCTCTTCATCAATGACTTGCACAACAACAGTTGGAGCCGAAGATGAATACTCGGAATCTTCAATGGAAGGAGTTGGATGCCAACTTGCTGACTATGGAGGCATGGAGTCAAACTTGAAGCGTTCAGTGAAACCATCTGCTTGAAGATCATCTTCAGAACAAAGCATTATGAGGCTCTTCCAGGCACGTCGACAGGCTTCATGAGCAACAAACGAGTTCTTGGTTGCAAGGTTGCGAATGCAATTGACATCAATGAGAAGACTTTGCATCTGGCGCTTCATACAGTCATGATGCCTATCCTGCTTCTGGTGAAGTGAAACAAGAAGCTTTCGGTCAATCAACACTCGAGTACACTTCTAAGGCCTTTGGGAAACTGTGTTGGCTGTAGCATCAGTGTTGGCACGATGTGGCAGCCTAAGCTGACCAGCAAGAGGACCAGCTGAGGGAGTCCTGGACTAAGGGGTCCTCGGGCGTCCGGCCTGTTAGCCATGGGTCGGACTGATGGGCTGTGAAGAACACGAAGACCGAAGACTGCACCCGTGTCCGGATGGGACTCTCCTTGGCGTGGAAGGCAAGCTTGGCGACCAAATATGTAGATTCCTTTCTTTGTAACCGACCTTGTGTAACCCTAGATCCTCCCGGTGTCTATATAAACCGGAGCACTTAGCCCGGAGGGAGATAGATTCATTACCATAGCCATACAAGCTAGACCTCTAGGGTTTAGCCATTATGATCTCGTGGTAGATCAACTCTTGTAATACTCATATTCATCAAGATCAATCAAGAAGGATGTAGGGTATTACCTCCATAGAGAGGGCCCGAACCTGGGTAAACATTGTTTCCCTTGTCTCCTGTTACCATCGACCTTAGACGCACGGTTTGGGACCCCCTACCCGAGATCCGCTGGTTTTGACACTGACATTGGTGTTTTCATTGAGAGTTCCACTATGCCTTCCTCAAAAGGTTTGATGGCCCCTTCAATCGTCAACAATGACACTGTCCAAGGAGAAATCTTCCTCCCCGGACAGATTTTCGTGTTCAGCAGCTTCCCATTGCGGGCCAACTCATTTGGCCATCTAGAGAAGATCGATAGCTACGCCCCTGGCCATCATGTCAGATTTGGGAGCTTGAACTACGTCGCGGACATCCGTGGAGATTTGATCTTTGCTGGATTCGAGACCGCGGCGATCGCTCCTGGTCACCTCGATGAACATGACCTAAATCTGTCATCGGACCACATTCAGGAGATAGCTCCTGTAACTGCTTTGGCCTTAGATCCGGAGCGTACAGTGCCATCTAAGGACTGGAGGTTCAACCCCACCACGGAGGCCACAGATTCCCCAACGTTGGAGCCACACATGGACTTAAACTCACACAATATTTGTGTCACCGGAACCCCGTACTCGTCTCTGGGTGTAAGTTCCGAACCATGTGAGTCCACGGATGCCGAACTTGATCGTTTATCGATCTTCGAGTTCAGCGCCGCAGACATCTTCCAACACTCACCCTTGGGCAATGTGCTAAGCTCATTAAAGAGCCTGTCCTTGGCGGGGGACTCACAGCTGAACTATATCCAATTCGAACTAGAAGCTGATGACAGGGAATTTCGCTCCCCACCCGCCACCCACTTTATAGCCACTGTCAAAGATTTAACTGACATGGTCGATTACGGCTCCGATGACATCAACGGTATGGATGACAATGCCGGAGAAGAAGAGGCCCAGGACCCGCCATTCACCGAACGTTGGACGGCCACTTCCTCGTATGATGTGTACATGGTGGATGCACCAAAGGAGAATATCGGCGACGACAAAGAAAATCCAGTTGAGAATAAACCTCCTGAGACACAGCAAAAATGGCGGCGTCCCGGGCGCCGCTCTAAGTCACATTGTTCAAAGGACAACAATACCGACACCGGAGAAGACAACACTCTGGATGATGACGAAAAGAATGAAGACCTTGCCGAGGTAACATTCGAACAGGAGGAACAAGAAAATGGGCAAGCCAGCCCCGACGAACAGGCCAGGCCCAACGACTCGGAGGACGACAGTTATCATCCGCTCTCTGAGGATGAGGAAAGCCTCGGCAATGAAGATTTCATCATGCCTGAGGAACCTCTCGAGCAGGAGCGCTTCAAGCACCAGCTAATAGCCACCGCAAGGAGCCTGAAAAAGAAGCAGCAACAGCTTCAAGCTGACCAAGATCTGCTCGTTGATAGGTGGACTGACGTTCTGGCAGCCAAAGAATACGGCCTTAGACGCCCAACCAAGAGTTACCCAAAACGAAGATTGCTACCTTAGTTCGACGAAGAGGCGCCGGAGCCCATACTTTCCTCGCATAATGCGGCCGACCGAACACTGCGCGGCCGGGACAGTGCGGCGAACCGACCACCTCGTGGTCGGGAAAGAGCGGCAACTCAAGCCGAACAGCAGCCCGCCCCCCGCCACTAAAATACAGAGACAAAATAGTTTGAGGTCATACACACAACCTCCAGCAGACCCTGGATAGTAGAGCAGGATATACCCGATCGATTTATGGATCGCGAGGACGTTCCTCGACACGTGATGATGGCTACCTATTCGGACATGACAAACCTAGTCACACCCGAGCCGACAACCACAGACGGACTCCATCGGAGCTACGCCGCGACATGACCCAATATAGAGGCGCCGCACACCCTCTTTGCTTCACCGATGAAGTAATGGATCATGAATTCCCCGAAGGGTTCAAACCTGTTAACATTGAATCATACGACGGAACAACCGACCCCGCGGTATGGATCGAGGATTTTATTCTCCATATCCACATGGCCCACGGAGATGACCTCCACGCTATCAAATACCTCCCACTAAAGCTCAAAGGTCCAGCTCGGCACTGGTTAAACAGCCTGCCTGAAAACTCTATCGTCAGCTGGGAGGACTTGGAAGAAGCCTTCCTTGACAACTTCCAAGGTACATATGTCCAGACACTAGACGTCGATGACTTAAACCACATAGTCCAACAACCTGGAGAGTCAGTCAGGAAATTTTGGACTAGGTTCCTAACCAAAAAGAACCAGATCGTCGACTGTCCGGATGCCGAAGCTCTAGCGGCCTTTAAACATAGCATCCATGACGAATGGCTCGCCCGCCACCTCGTCCAAGAAAACCCGAAATCTATGGCAGCCCTCACGGCACTTATGACCCGCTTTTGTGTGGGTGAGGATAGTTAGCTGGCTTGTAGTAAAAATACGACCAGCAACGCAGGCCCCTCTGAGGCCAAAAACAGCAATGGCAAGCTCCGACGTAACAGATACAAACGCCGAAGCAATGGTAATAATACCGACGGCATTGCAGTCAATGCCAGATTCAACGATTCCAAGTACAGCCAGCGGAAGAAACCATACAAGAGAAACAATCAGGGACCATCCAGCCTGGACCGCATACTCGACCGTTCATGCCAAATCCATGGCACCCCAGACAAACCAGCCAACCATACCAATAGAGATTGCTGGGTTTTTAAGCAAGCGGGCAAGTTAAACGCCGAGAACAAGGAAAAGGGGTCACAGAGCGAGGACAATGACGAGGAGCCCCTACAGCCAAACGCAGGGGGACAGAAGAAGTTTCCCCCCCCCAGGTCAAAACTGTGAACATGATATATGCTACACACATCCCCAAGAGGGAGCGCAAGCGCGCACTCAGGAACGTCTAGGCGATAGAGCCAGTCGCCCCCAAAATTTAATCCATGGTTATCATGCCCGATCACTTTTGATCACCAGGATCATCCAACTAGTATCTGTCACAGTGATTTAGCCGCATTGGTCCTGGACCCAATAATTGATGGGTTCCACCTGACACGAGTCCTGATGGACGGTGGCAGCAGCCTCAACTTGCTCTATCAGGATACAGTGCGCAAAATGGGCATTCATCCATCATGGATCGAACCCACAAAGACTACCTTCAAAGGAGTCATACCAGGTGTAGAGGCCCGCTGTACGGGCTCAATCACGCTCGAGGTTGTCTTCGGATCCCCGGATACTTTCCGAAGCGAGGAGTTAATCTTCGACATAGTCCCCTTTCCAGCGGCTATCACACACTGCTCAGACGGACCGCATTCGCCCGATTCAATGCAGTGCCACACTATGCTTATCTCAAACTCAAGATGCTCGGCCCACGTGGCATCATAACAGTCAATGGAAATACGAAACGCTCTCTCGTACATAAGAGCACACAGCTGCCTTAGTAGCAGAAGTACAGATCGGCCTTCTCAAGCAGAACCTTAATTCGGCTGCCGAGCCCACGGACACCATCAAGAGGGTCCAAACTACCCTGCAGCAGGACAACTCAGCTTGTCAGGAGCTAGACTAGCAATTCGGCCTCTGTCTCAGTCCCAGTCAAGTAGTGGCATTCGTACAACGCGTACATAACTACGCACTCAAAATTCCATGGGCATCGATGGAGGCGTAGCTAGTTTGTGATCCATAGTACGGCTCAACCGACACCGGATACACACATACTTTCACTTTTATTCGTTTCCTTTTCAGGTTTCAATCCCGCAGGCCCCATCGGATGGCCTGATCACTAGTCCTCTTGAAGGATAAACACACCAAGACGGCGAGAAACGTAGACGCACGGGGGATTTTCAAGGTGGTTTCGTTAAACAATCACTCTACCTGTTTTTCAGGACCCACATGCAGCTCTCCCTTGTTTTTTGGCATATTAAATAGCCTATTGCTTATCGCACTACTTGTATCAATGCACCTCGACATATTAATCAAATTACAGTGAAAACAGTTCACGGCTGGAGCTTTAAAGCCCCAGCTTATCACCTTTGCACCTTTTTTTTCTTTCTCTCCCTCTCTCTCTCTCTTTCTTCTTTTTTTCCTCCCCTGTGGGTAACCCCATTAGGTAGCACCCGTACACTTTGGTATGTTTGATGTTTGCCGGGGGCTTCATAGCACCCCACACTACGGCAACAAAAGTCCGAACACTTTTTATAAGTATAGTTCGGCACCCCGAATTTAGCATTATATGCATTGGCTCAGAATCATGTCTTTGGTCAATAGTTGGGTTGCTCGGCTCTTGTGCTTTCTAACTTACATTCCGGTATATCGACTAAGGTAGTAAAGGGAGAACTACTACGATTGTGCCTTGGTTTATCCAAAGGAGCACCTCAGTAGAGAAAGCCGAAAACTGACTGTCATGATGCGGCGAGAGCCGGTCAGCTGTTCGGAGGTTGCAAATCATTGGAGATTTCTTCCGCATTACACGAAGGATCGGTACTTCCTGATCATACGCCTATAGCACTCTAGTTCAGATACTAGGGGCTGCGCCCATGTTTTTATTGTCGAACTCCTATGGCTAAGTGAGGGCGTTAATGCCGCATAGTCTGGTTGCCTGGTTCATTGCGCTAAACAACTCCTTCAATGACCATATAATTGGATCAAGATTGTTTAGATACCATCCCGAACACCCCCGTACTACCTACATGGGGGCAGAAACCGGCGACTGGCCAACCCTCAGATTTCATACAACACGGCCACACAAGAGGTAAAATTTAAAAACATAACAAGCATTATATTACAAACCCACTTTGTTTAATCATACAAGGTAGAAGGAACTTGAATACATTCATTCAAAGATCATGTCTTTCGCACACTAATCCGCAACAATGCGGGACCCCTCCAAGACATCGCCAAAGAATCGCCCGGGTGTGCGGTGCTCCTTGCACTCAGGCGGCCCCTCGGTCGCCAACTTGACGGCGTGCATCTTCGCCCACCAGACGTTGGCATAGGAGAAGGCCAGACGCGCGCCTTTGATGCAGACGGACCGCTTGATGACGTCCAGCCGAGGACAGGCATCCACCAGCCTCTTCACGAGGCCGAAGTAACTGTTGGGTATAGCTTCGGCTGGCCACAGCCGGATTATTAAATCCTTCATGGCCAGTTCGGCCACCTTGTGCAGCTCGACCAGCTGTTTTAGCTGATCGTTGAAGGGCACCAGATGTTCTGGCACAAGATATTGCGACCAGAACAGTTTCTCCATGGAGCTCCCTTCTTCAACTCAGAGGAACTCCGCGGCGTCAGTCACACTGTGTGGCAGATCAACAAAAGCCCCCAGAGAACTCCAAATCCGGGTCGGTAAAAGATAGTTCCTTTTCACATTCTTGCTTTGCATATTGAATGCCTTACCCGCCGCGATCTTCCTGGCCTCCTGGATCTCCTGGAGGGCGCCTTGGGCTTCACTCTGGGCCGTCTCCGCACTCTTACGAGCCTTGGTGAGTTCGGCCTCTTGAGACGACGCATTGTGCTCCAAGGTCTCGCACTTCCTCACCACATCCTGGAGCTCCTGTTGGACTTTGTTGACCCAGACCTTGAGCTTCTTACGGGCGGCCTGCTCCTTGACAACCTTCCCCTCGACTTTGACCAGCGCCTCTCTCAGGGCCTCGACCTCGGTCGTAGCTTCTATACATATCATGACACTTCGGTCAAATGCATATCATTTTACTTTTTTCGAATACATAACGGGTTATCACATACCTTGTTTTTCTTGGAGCTGCCTCCTCACCTGGCCGAGCTCCTCCTCGGCCTGCTCCAGTCTCCGCTTTAGTTCGGATACCTCGGCAGTATGTGAGATGGCGGCCAACAGCGAGCCTGCATATTCATTTTAGACAATTTAGTTAGTTTCCTACAATAAAGGATTGATTCTCTGTCCGGCTTTTCTTTCCGAACACCAGACAGTGTCTAAGGGGCTACTGTCCATATTGGGATTTTCTCTTTTTTGCGCCGCTTACCTCAAAACCTGTCAGCAGGCTGCTCCAGGCTTCAGTTAGTCCGCTCTTGGCAGACTGAACCCTTTCAATTACCATGCCCATAAGAATGGTGCTCATCCACAATGGAAGCGCCTCGTAGCGCTTCCAGCAGATTATCCGGTGCCCCTGGTTGGACAGGGGTCACCGGTGGAATAGGCATACCCCCTTCTTTCGAAGGAGGTTGCGTGCCGGATTCTGGAGCCATGTCGGTCTCCGGAATCGAGTCCGGCTGAGGGCCGAACTGAATACGCCCCCCTCATCACGAGTCTCCATGGGGATCGGCTCTCCCTGGTGTCCGGCGACGGAGGCGTCGCCTTCTGGCGCCTCCTGAGCCTCTCCCCGGCCTGGGAAAGTCCTTCAGGACATCACCTCCGCGTCGTCCTTGGCCTTGGGGGAGTGAGCGACCGGCGGTGACTCGCTAGCCATCGCCTTTGAATCCAATGAACCTCCTGACGAGGATCGTTGGGGGCGGTCGTGGGCCGGACTGTAATAACATAACCAATCATGTCAATACAACAAGGAGGAGAGACTTGGTTTATGGGCAGATATGAGTCTTAGCACTTATGATGGAGCCCAAGGCTTAGTGCGGGGGCGTTGCTCCGGACTGCTTTCGACGTCCCATGCAGAGCTACCCACGAGTGGGCCTTTCGCCTTCTTGGGCACCTCTGCCTCCAGAATTGTGGAGGCCGCCCTCTTCTTCCTTCCCCCATCAGGGGGAGAATCGCTTTCCTCCTCCTCCTCATTGTCGTCGTCTTCTGCGGCGGAGGAGCGGGTCTTGTCTTTGGACGTCACGTCCGAAGCGCCCTTGCGGCTGGGGCCACTCCGGATCCCCTTGGCCTTCCCTTGGGCCTTCTTCTCTGGCGCCCTATAGGGCGCCGGCTCTAGCATCTTCGCTAAACGCGGGATGACTGGTTCTTCAGGCAGCGGAGCCGGACACCGGATTTGCTTCGCCCTCTTCATCCAGTTCTGAAGAAGCAATGATAACAAAATCTTAGATGTCATACTCGAAACAAGCAAGTAGGGGATGTGTTAAAGATAACATACCTCGTTGGGGGGGTGGTTAATGTCGTGCCCGCGGTCCGAATCTGTGGCCGACGGTATCTCGTTGCCCTTGAAGAGCAACTTCCAGGCATCTTCATGAGTTGTTTCGAAGAGCCTCTCCAGGGTATGGTGCTTCTTTGGATTGAACTCCCATAGAGGGCGGCTTCGGCTCTAACAGGGGAGGATCCGGTGCAGTAGCATCACTTGGATCACGTCGACGAGCTTAATGTCTTTATCCACCATGCTTTGGATGCGCGTTTGTAGCGCTATTAGCTCGTCCGACAAACACCAGTTCGGGCTCTTCTCGACCCAAGAGGTGAGTCGCATGGGAGCACTAGAGTTGAATTCGGCAGCCGTGGTCCAGGTGGCATCACGGGGTTCTGTGATGTAGAACCATTGTTTCTGCCATTCCTTGACAGTCTCCACGAAAGTGCCTTTTGGCCAGGAGACATTAGCCATCTTGCTCACCATGGCGCCTCCGCACTCCGCGTGCTGGCCATCCACCACCTTCGGCTTCACATTGAAGATTTTGAGCCACAACCCGAAGTGGGGTTGGATGCGGAGGAAGGCCTCACACACGATGATGAACACCAAGATATTGAGGAAGGAGTTCGGGGATAGGTCATGGAAATCTATCCCGTAGTAGAACATCAGCTTGCGGACGAAAGGGTGGAGTGGAAACCCTAGCCCGCGGAGGAAATGGGGGATGAATATTACCCTCTCCCTGGGCTTCAGTGTGGGGATGATTTGTCCCTTGGCTGGAAGGCGGTGGGCGATTTCCTTCGCCAGGTACCCGGCCGCCCGAAGCTCGGCAATGTCCTTCTCCTTAACGGAGGAGGCCATCCACTTGCCTCCAGCTCCAGATCCGGACATGATTGGAGTGCTTTCTCGGGCAGGGAAAGCTAGATCTTGGGCGCCGGAGCTCGAGTACGGATGGGCAGAGGAAGGAGAAGGCGTGGGAGAAGAAGAGGGAGTCCTTATCTCCTTATAAAGGCAGTGAATATCGAACGCCTCCCCACTCGCCTTAAACCTCGCCTATTCCCAAGGGCTGTGTAAACAGGCACAGTTGGGTTACCCACGCCCGAATTGATGAAAATCCCACAATAAGGGGACACGATATTTGGTTTGACAAGACGTGCCAATGGCAACCGCGTCTCGAAACATGGAGTGGCAGACGAAAAACGGTTCAAAATTATGGCCGGACTGACGTGACGTCACATTACTAAAGTGGTTAGCAGATTAGATTCATGAAATATTATACTCTCTACGGCTGGGTGTTGTAGATCCGGACACATTTGTTTCGTCCGAAGACTATCTTGGAGTTCGAAAGGAGGAACCCGCCTTGCAATGCCGAAGACAGATCTACGTGCCGGCTACCTTGTCATTGAAGCCATGTTCAAGGGCTACTGAGGGAGTCCTGGACTAAGGGGTCCTCGGGCATCCGGCCTGTTAGCCATGGGCCGGACTGATGGGCTGTGAAGAACACAAAGACCGAAGACTGCACCCGTGTCCAGATGGGACTCTCCTTGGCGTGGAAGGCAAGCTTGGTGACCAAATATGTAGGCCTTTCTTTGTAACCGACCTTGTGTAACCTGCTACCTCTTGAGCATTGCGTTGGTTTTCCCTTGAAGAGGAAAGGGTGATGCAGTAAAGCAGCGTAAGTATTTCCCTCAGTTTTTTTAGAACCAAGGTATCAATCTAGTAGGAGACCACGCGTGAGTCACCTCGTACCTACACAAACAAATAAGAACCTCGCAACCAATGCGATAAAGGGGTTGTCAATCCCTTCATGGCCACTTGCAAGAGTGAGATCTGATAGAGATGATAATAATAAGATAATATTTTTGGTATTTTTATGATATAGATTGAAAGTAAACACTACAAAAAAGACACATCCGTGACATTTTGGGCCGAACAAAAAAAATTCTGACATACATATGACACTTCTATGACGATTATTGTGATAAAACCCGATATCATCATAGATGTGGTGGGCTCCTACTTCTATGACAAAAAATCATGACAGAAAATGGACTTTTCATCCTGGGCGGGTCAGAGACGCAGCTGCATGACATTCTTTGGGCCGTCCATGATGGAAAAAACCATGGTAGAAGCGAGGGGGAGGAAAATTTCAGGGAGTTCCCGATTACGACGGGAGGCCGGGGGCTGAGTGATGCGCGTTTCTCTCATACACGTACGTGCGTGTGTGCGAGGCGTTGGCTCTAACTGAACCCGAGTGAGGCGTTGGGCTCTAATTGAACCCGAGCGATTGCACTGCAGGCTACGCATTACTGAACCCGAGCGATCGATCGATGGATGTTAACTGAACCCGATTGAGCGATTCCTTCGCTACTGCTGCTAACTGAAGCCGATTTTTGCTGCCTCTGGGATGAA
>NC_041382.1:207587760-207634537 GCF_002162155.2 Triticum dicoccoides
GTGTGGAGGGCTGGATGAACAGTAGACGGTGGAGGGGTGGTTGAACAGTAGCCGGTGGAGTAGCGTGCGGTGGAGGCTGGATGAACAGGAGCCCGTGGAGGCTGGAGGAGGTCGACGGTGGAGATGAACAGTATCCCGTGGAGTCCCGTTTTGCGGTACGCCACATCCCTTCCGATGAACAGGACCCCCGTTTCGACCGTAGCGCTCCAACACAAGTCCGTTTCCTCTGTTTTGCGGTACGCCACACCCCTCCCGATCAACAGGACCCCCGTTTCGACCGTAGGAGGTCTGTTTCCTCCGATTTGCGGTACGCCACACCCCTCCCGATCAACAGGACCCCCGTTTTGACCATAGGAGGTCCGTTTCCTCCGTTTTGCGGTACGCCACACCCCGCCCAATGAACAGGATTCTGTTTCGAACGTGGCCGATCGAACACAAGGCTGTTTCCTCCGTTCTACGGTACGCTAGGCCTTGTTTCCATCGCCTGTTCCATCCAAGCCCTCCCGATGAACACGACGCATTTTGTTGCCGAAGGAAATATGCCCTAGAGGAAATAATAAAGTTATTATTTATTTCCTTATATCATGATAAATGTTTATCATTCATGCTAGAATTGTATTAAACGGAAACATAATACATGTGTGAATACATAGAGAAACAGTATGTCACTAGTATGCCTCTACTTGACTAGCTCGTTGAATCAAAGATGGTTAAGTTTCCTAGCCATAGACATGAGTTGTCATTTGATTAACGGGATCACATCATTAGAGAATGATGTGATTGACTTGACCCATTCCGTTAGCATAGCACTTGATCGTTTAGTTTGTTGCTATTGCTTTCTTCATGACTTATACATGTTCCTATGACTATGAGATTATGCAACTCCCGTTTACCGGAGGAACACTTTGTGTACTACCAAACGTCACAACGTAACTAGGTGATTATAAAGGTGCTCTATAGGTGTCTCCGAAGGTACTTGTTGGGTTGGCATATTTCGAGATTAGGATTTGTCACTCCGATTGTCGGAGAGGTATATCTAGGCCCTCGCGGTAATACACATCACTCAAGCCTTGCAAGCATTGCAACTAATAAGTTAGTTGCGGGATGATGTATTACGGAACGAGTAAAGAGACTTGCCGGTAACGAGATTGAACTAGGTATTGATATACCGACGGTCGAATCTCGGGCAAGTAACATACCGATGACAAAGTTAGTTGCGGTCTGACCGATAAAGATCTTCGTAGAATATGTAGGAGCCAATATGAGCATCCAGGTTCCGCTATTGGTTATTGATCGGAGACGTGTCTCGGTCATGTCTACATAGTTCTCGAACTCGTAGGGTCCGCACGCTTAAAGTTCGGTGACGATCGTAATTAGGGTTTTTGTGTTTTGATGTACCTAAGGTTGTTCGGAGTCCCGGATGTGATCACGAACATGGTGAGGAGTCTCGAAATGGTCGAGACATAAAGATTGATATATTGGAAGCCTATATTTGGATATCGGAAACATTTCGGGTGAAATCGGGATTTTACCGGAGTATCGGGGGGTTACCGGAACCCCCCGGGGGTTAATGGGCCTACATGGGCCCTAAGGGAGAAGAGGAGGGCCAGCCAGGGCAGGCCGCGCGCCCCCTCCCCCTAGTCCGAATAGGACAAGGAAGGGGGGGGGCAGGGCGGCGCCCCCCCTTTCCTCTTCCCCCTTCCCCTTTCCTTCTCCAACAAGGCAAGAGGGGGGAGTCCTACTCCCGGTGGGAGTAGGACTCCTCCAGGCGCACCCCTAGGGCCGGCCGCACCTCCCCCTCTCCCTCTCCCTCCTTTATATACGGGGGCAAGGGGGCACCCCATGAGAAACAAGTTGATCTTCGTGATCGTTCCTTAGCCGTGTGTGGTGCCCTCTTCCACCATATTCCACCTCAGTCATATTGTAGCGGTGCTTAGGCGAAGCCCTGCGTCGGTAGAACATCATCACCGTCATCACACCGCCGTGTTGACGAAACTCTCCCTCAACACTCGGCTGGATCAGAGGTCGAGGGACGTCATCGAGTTGAACATGTGCAGAACTCGGAGGTGCCGTACGTTCGGTACTTGGATCGGTCGGATCGGGAAGACATACGACTTTTTCCTCTACGTTGTGTCAATGCTTCCGTTGCCGGTCTACGAGGGTACGTAGACAACACTCTCCCCTCTCGTTGCTATGCATCACCATGATCTTGCGTGTGTGTAGGAATTTTTTTGAAATTACTATGTTCCCCAACAGTGGCATTCGAGCCTGGTTTTATGCGTTGATGTAATATGCACGAGTAGAACAAAAGTGAGTTGTGGGAGATATAAGTCATACTGCTTACTAGCATGTCATACTTTGGTTCGGCGGTATTGTTGGATGAAGCGGCCCAGACCGACATTACGCGTACGCTTACGCGAGACTGGTTTTACCGCCGTGCTATGCACACAGGTGACTAGCGGGTGTCAGTTTTTTCAACTTTAGTTGAACCAAGTGTGGCTACGCCCGGTCCTTGCGAAGGTTAAAACAACACCAACTTGACAAACTATCATTGTGGTTTTGATGCGTAGGTAAGAACGGTTCTTGCTCAGCCCGTAGCAGCCACGTAAAACTTGCAACAACAAAGTAGAGGACGTCTAACTTGTTTTTGCAGGGCATGTTGTGATATGATATGGTCAAGACGTGATGAGATATAAGTTGTTGTATGAGATGATCGTGTTTTGTTGAAGTTATCGGCAACAGGCAAAAGCCTTAGGGTTATCTCTCTATTGCATAAGATGCAAGCGCCAAATAATTGGTTTACTTTATCGCTATGCGATAGCAATAGTTGCAAGAGAAATTGTTGGCGAGACAACCATGTGACGACACATTGATATAGATCAAGATGATGGAGATCATGGTGTCATGCCGGTGACGATGGAGATCATGACGATGCTTTGGAGATGGAGATCAAAGGCACAAGATGATGATGGCCATATCATGTCACATATTATGATTGCATGTGATGTTTATCTTTTATACATCTTATTTTGCTTAGTTCGACGGTAGCTTTATAAGATAATCTCTCACTAAATTATCAAGGTATAAGTGTTCTCCCTGAGTATGCACCGTTGCGAAAGTTCTTCGTGCTGAGACACCACCTGATGATCGGGTGTGATAGGCTCTACGTTCAAATACAACGGGTGCAAAACAGTTGCACACGCGGAATACTCAGGTTAAACTTGACGAGCCTAGCATATAATAGATATGGCCTCGGAACACGGAGACCGAAAGGTCGAGCGTAAATCATATAGTAGATATGATCAACATAGTGATGTTCACCATTGAAACTACTCCATCTCACGTGATGATCGGACATGGTTTAGTTGATATGGATCACGTGATCACTTAGAAGATTAGAGGGATGTCTGTCTAAGTGGGAGTTCTTAAGTAATATGATTAATTGAACTTTAATTTATCATGAACTTAGTCATGATAGTATTAGCATATCTATGTTGTAGATCAATAGATCGCGATGTTGCTCCTAGTTTATTGTGTTCCTAGAGAAAAATTATGTTGAAAAATGTTAGTAGCAATGATGTGGATTGGATCCGTGATCTGAGGATTAACCTCATTGCTGCACAGAAGAATTATGTCCTTGATGCACCGCTAGGTGACAGACCTATTGCAGGAGCAGATGCAGACGTTATGAACGTTTGGCTAGCTCAATATGATGACTACTTGATAGTTTAGTGCACCATGCTTAACGGCTTATAATTGGGACTTCAAAGACGTTTTGAACGTCATGGACCATATGAGATGTTCTAGGAGTTGAAGTTAAATATTTCAAGCAAATACCCGAGTTGAGAGATATGAAGTCTCGAACAAGTTCTATAGCTAAAAGATGGAGGAGAATAGCTCAAGCAGTGAGCATATGCTCAGATTGTCTGGGTACTACAATCGCTTGAATCAAGTGGGAGTTAATCTTACAGATAAGATAGTGATCGACAGAGTTCTCTAGTCACCATCACCAAGTTACTAGAACTTCGTGATGAACTATAGTATGCAAGGGATGACGAAAACGATTCCCAAGCTCTTCGTAATGCTGAAATCAACGAAGGTAGAAATCAAGAAAAATATCAAGTGTTGATGGTAGACAAGACCACTAGTTTCAAGAAAAGGGAAAAGGGAAGAAGGGGAACTTCAAGAAGAATGGCAAGCAAGTTGCTGCTCAAGTGAAGAAGCCCAAGTCTGGTCCTAAGCCTGAGACTAAGTGCTTCTACTGCAAAGGGACTGGTCAGTGGAAGCGGAACTGCCCCAAGTATTTGGTGGATAAGATGGATGGCAAAGTGAACAAAGGTATATTTGATATACGGATTATTGATGTGTATTTTACTAGTGTTCGTAGCAACCCCTTGGTATTTCATACTGGTTCAGTTGCTAAGAGTAGTAACTCGAAACGGGAGTTGCAGAATGAATAGAGACTAGTTAAGGGTGAAGTGACGATGTGTGTTGGAAGTGGTTCCAAGATTGATATGATCATCATTGCAAACTCCCTATACTTTCGGGATTAGTGTTGAACCTAAATAAGTGTTATTTGGTGTTTGCGTTGAGCATGAATATGATTTGATCATGTTTATTGCAATACGGTTATTCATTTAAGTAAGAGAATAAATTGTTGTTCTGTTTACATGAATAAAACCTTATATGGTTACACACCCAATGAAAATGGTTCGTTGGATCTCGATCATAGTGATACACATATTCATAATATTGAAACCAAAAGATGCAAAGTTAATAATGATAGTGCAACTTATTTGTGGCACTGCCGTTTAGGTCATATTGGTGTAAAGCACATGAAGAAACTCCATGTCGATGGACTTTTGGAATCACTTGATTATGAATCACTTGATGCTTGCGAACCATGCCTCATGGGCAAGATGACTAAGACTCCATTCTCCGGAACAATGGAACGAGCAACTGACTTATTGGAAATAATACATACTGATGTATGCAGTCCGATGAGTGCTAAGGCTCACGACAAGTATCGTTATTTTCTGACCTTCACAGATGATTTGAGCAGATATGGGTATATCTACTTAATGAAACACAAGTCTGAAACATTTGAAAAGTTCAAAGAATTTTAGAGTGAAGTGGAGAATCATCGTAACAAGAAAATAAAAGTTTCTACGATATGATCGCAGAGGTAAAATATTTGAGTTAAGAGTTTGGCCTTCAGTTAAAACAATGTGAAATAGTTTCATTACTCACGCCACCTGGAACACCACAGTGTAATGGTGTGTCCAACCGTCATAACCGTACTTTATTAGATATGGTGCGGTCTCACCTGTCTACCACTATCGTTTTGGGGTTATGCATTAGAGACAACTGCATTCACGTTAAATAGGGCACCATCTAAATCCGTTGAGATGACACCGTATGAACTATGGTTTGGCAAGAAACCTAAGTTGTTGTTTCTTAAAGTTTGAGGTTGCAATGCTTATGTGAAAAAGTTTCAACCTGATAAGCTCAAACCCAAATCGGAGAAGTGCGTCTCCATAGGATACCCAAAAGAAAATGTTGGGTACACCTTCTATCACAGATCCGAAGGCAAGATATTTGTTGCTGAGAATGGATCCTTTCTAGAGAAGGAGTTTCTCTCAAAAGAAGTGAGTGGGAGGAAAGTAGAACTTGATGAGATAACTGTACCTGCTCCCTTATTGGAAAGTAGTTCATCACAGAAATATGTTCCGGTGACTACTACACCAATTAGTGAGGAAGCTAATGATGATGATCATGTAACTTCAGATCAAGTTGCTACCGAACCTCGTAGGTAAACTAGAGTGAGATCCGCACCAGAGTGGTATGGTAATCCTGTTCTGGAGGTCATGTTACTTGACCATGACGAGCCTACGAACTATGAGGAAGCGATGATGAGCCCAGATTCCGCGAAATGGCTTGATGCCATGAAATCTGAGATGAGATCCATGTATGAGAACAAAGTATGGACTTTAATTGACTTGCCCATTGATCGGCGAGCCATTGAGATTAAATGGATCTTCAAGAGGAAGACGAATGCTAATAGTAGTGTTACTATCTACAAAGCTAGAATTATCGCAAAAAGGTTTTCGACAAGTTCAAGGTGTTGACTACGATGAGAGTTTCTCACTCGTATCTATGCTTAAGTCTGTCCGAATCGTGTTAGCAATTGCCGCATTTTATGAAATCTGGCAAATGGATAAAGTAAACTGCATTCCTTAATGGATTTATTAAAGAAGAGTTGTATATGATGCAACGAGAAGGTTTTGTCAATCCTAAAGGTACTAACAAAATATGCAAGCTCCAGCGATCCATCTATGGACTGGTGCAAGCATCTCGGAGTTGGAATATACGCTTTGATAAGTTGATCATATAGTTTTATACAGACTTGCGGTGAAGCCTGTATTTACAAGAAAGTGAGTGGGAGCACTACAACATTTCTGATAAGTATATGTGAATGACATATTGTTGATCGGAGATAATGTAGAATTATTCTGCAAAGCACAAAGGAATGTTTGAAAGGAGTTTTTCAAAGAAAGACCTCTGTGAAGCTGCTTACATATTGAGCATCAAGATCTATAAAGATAGATCAAGATGCTTGATAAGTTTTTCAATGAGTACATACCTTGACAAGATTTTGAAGTAGTTCAAAATGGAACAGTCAAAGAAGGAGTTCTTGCCTGTGTTACAAGGTGTGAAGTTGAGTAAGACTCAAAACCCGACCACGACAGAAGATAGAGAGAGAATGAAAGTCATTCCCTATGCCTTAGCCATAGGTTCTATAAAGTATGCCATGCTGTGTACCAGACCTATTGTATACCCTGCCCTGAGTTTGGCAAGAGTACAATAGTGATCTAGGAGTAGATCATTGGACATTGGTCACAATTATCCTTAGTGGAATAAGGATATGTTTCTCGATTATCGAGGTGACAAAAGGTTCGTCGTAAAGGGTTACGTCAATGAAAGTTTTGACACTGATCCAGATGACTCAAAGTCTCAATTTGGATACATATTGAAAGTGGGAGCAATTAGCTAGAGTAGCTCCGTGCAGAGCATTGTTGACATAGAAATTTGCAAAATACATACGGATCTGAATGTAGCAGACCCGTTGACTAAACTTCCCTCACAAGCAAAACATGATCACACCTTAGTACTCTTTGGGTATTAATCACATAGCGATGTGAACTAGATTATTGACTCTAGTAAACCCTTTGGGTGTTGGTCACATGACGATGTGAACTATGGGTGTTAATCACATGGTGATGTGAACTATTGATGTTAAATCACATGGCGATGTGAACTAGATTATTGACTCTAGTGCAAGTGGGAGACTGAAGGAAATATGCCCTAAAGGCAATAATAAAGTTATTATTTATTTCCTTATATCATGATAAATGTTTATTATTCATGCTAGAATTGTATTAACCGGAAACATAATACATGTGTGAATACATAGACAAACAATATGTCACTAGTATGCCTCTACTTGACTAGCTCGTTGAATCAAAGATGGTTAAGTTTCCTAGCCATAGACATGAGTTGTCATTTGATTAATGGGATCACATCATTAGAGAATGATGTGATTGACTTGACCCATTCCGTTAGCATAGCACTTGATCGTTTAGTTTGTTGCTATTGCTTTCTTCATGACTTATACATGTTCCTATGACTATGAGATTGTGCAACTCCCGTTTACCGGAGGAACACTTTGTGTGCTATCAAACATCACAACGTAACTGGGTGATTATAAAGGTGCTCTACAGGTGTCTCCGAAGGTACTTGTTGGGTTGGCGTATTTCGAGATTAGGATTTGTCACTTCGATTGTCGGAGAGGTATATCTGGGCCCTCTCGATAATACACATCACTCAAGCCTTGCAAGCATTGCAACTAATAAGTTAGTTGCGGGATGATGTATTACGGAACGAGTAAAGAGACTTGCCGGTAACGAGATTGAACTAGGTATTGATATACCGACGATCGAATCTCGGGCAAGTAACATACCGATGACAAAGGGAACAACGTATGTTGTTATGCGGTCTGACCGATAAAGATCTTCGTAGAATATGTAGGAGCCAATATGAGCACCCAGGTTCTGCTATTGGTTATTGACCAGAGACGTTTGTCGGTCATGTCTACATAGTTTTCGAACCCGTAGGGTCCGCACGCTTAAAGTTCGATGACGATCGTAATTAGGGTTTTTGTGTTTTGATGTACCGAAGGTTGTTCGGAGTACCGGATGTGATCACGGACATGACGAGGAGTCTCGAAATGGTTGAGACATAAAGATTGATATATTGGAAGCCTATATTTGGATATCGGAAATGTTCCGGGTGAAATCGGGATTTTACCGGAGTACCGGGGGTTACCGGACCCCCTCGGGGGTTAATGGGCCTACATGGGCCCTAAGGGAGAAGAGGAGGGCCGGCCAGGGCAGGCCGCGCGCCCCCTCCCCCCTAGTCCGAATAGGACAAGGAAGGGGGGGGGGCGGCGCCCCCCTTTCCTCTTTCTCCCTTCCCCTTTCCTTCTCCAACAAGGCAAGAGGGGGGAGTCCTAGTCCCGGTGGGAGTAGGACTCCTCCAGGAGCACCCCTAGGGCCGGCCGCACCTCCCCCTCTCCCTCCTTTATATATGGGGGCAAGGGGGCACCCCATGAGACACAAGTTGATCTTTGTGATCGTTCCTTAGCCGTGTGCGGTGCCCCCTTCCACCATATTCCACCTCGGTCATATCGTAGCGGTGCTTAGGCGAAGCCCTGCGTCGGTAGAACATCATCACCGTCATCACACTGTCGTGTTAATGAAACTCTCCCTCAACACTCGGCTGGATCGGAGCTCGAGGGACGTCACCGAGTTGAACGTGTGCAGAACTCGGAGGTGCCGTACGTTCGGTACTTGGATCGGTCGAATCGGGAATACATACGACCACTTCCTCTACATTATGTCAACGCTTCCGTTGCCGGTCTACGTGGGTACGTAGATAACACTCTCCCCTCTCGTTGCTATGCATCACCATGATCTTGCGTGTGCGTAGGAATTTTTTTGAAATTACTACGTTCCCCAACAATTGCTTCCCCATGAACACAACGCATTCCGTTGCCTCCCCATGAACACGACGCATTCCGTTGCCTCCCCATGAACACGACGACGATGTTGTTTCTCCGTTCCGACCCAGTCATGTACACGAGCCCTTGCCGTACGTATGTGCAAGTAGGCGTTTGAAACCCCGCTCGTATGTACACATACGTGGCCGTATTTTCTTTCTTGCACCCTGACCGCTGTACGTACGTGTACGTGCTACGTGCGCGCCTCTACCACGACAAGTGCGCGCCTCTACATCGACTAGTATATATGTACGTACACGTTCGCGACCAAAATGACAACGCTACATATGCTTCGACCAGGTGGGTCCCGACTGTCAGGCACTTCCTTGCGTGCGAAGATGTAGCTGGTGGATCCCAGCAGTCAGGGGGGCGAATCATTTTGTTTTTTTGCCCGGATGCACTTCCTTGCGTGCGAAGGTGTAGCTGGTGGGTCCCAGCAGTCAGGGGGAAAATGTTTTTTTTGCGAAATACGATGGCCCATCCGGTGGGTCCCCGCTGTCAGGTGGAGGAAATAATTATTTTGCACGTAATAAGGAGGCACTTCCTTGCTGCGGCCGTGGACCCAACTGTCAGCCTCTCCATGTACAGTCTACGTCCGATGGAAGTTGTTCCTTGACCAGATTGACCACGCCGCGCCGAGAGCACCAGGGCGATGGACGACGGCGAGGCCTAGGAAGGGGACGACGGGGAGCCGGGGAAGACGCGGCAGTGGAAGCCCGCACGGAGAGGAGTACGAGGGTTCACCGGTTCAGCTGCGGTGTGAGGTTGCCGTCGCCGCAGGGCCTGGCCAGCGGTGGGAATAGTAGGGGGCGGTGAGGCCTCGGCGGCAGCACAGCCGGCCACGGGAGGCAGGAGCATGCGGCACGACTGGCGCTGCTTTGGGCGGCTGGAGCAAGAAGACCAGAGGTTGAAGAAGCACTACGGCCGTTGGATGGACATCATACGGTCACTGGAGCTAGAATCATTCATATTGACTAAAGTTGACAAAGGCCCCCGACCCAGTCAACTTAGTAGGCCCACAAGTCAGCCTCCCACCATGGTGGATCCCAGCTAGCAGGGGGAGTATTCATTTTTTTGTGCGTAATAAGGAGGCACTTCCGGTGGGTCTGAGCTGACAGCGGGGGGGACGTTTTTTCGTGAAATATGCTGGCCCGTCTGGTGGGTCCGAGCAGTCAGGGGGGAAACATTTTTTTCGTGAAATAAGGTGGCCCGTCCGGTGGGTCCCTGCTGTAAGGTGGAGGAATAATTATTTTGCGCGTAATAAGGAGGCACTTCCTTGCGGCCGCCTGGACCCAGCTGTCAGCCTCTCCACATACAGTACTACTCCGATGGAAGTTGGCCGTTGACCACGTTGACCACGCCGCGCCGAGAGCACCAGGGCGGTGGTCTGGACGACGGCGAGGCCTAGGAAGGGGACAACGCGGAGCCGGGGAAGACGCAGCAGTGGAAGCCCGCGCGGAGAGGAGTACGAGGGTTCACTGGTTCGGCTGCGGTGTGAGGCTGCCGTCGCTGCAGAATAACAGGGGGTGTGGGTGAGTGGAGGGATGGCCTGGCCAGCGGTGGGAGTAGTATGGGGGCGGTGAGGCCTCCGCGGCAGCATAACCGGCCACGGGAGGCAGGAGCAGGCGGCATGACCGGCGCTGCTTTGGGCGGCTGGACCAAGAAGACCAGAGGTTGAAGAAGCACTACGACCATTGGATGGACATCGTACGGTCACTGAAGCTAGAAACGTTTATTATTGACTAAGTTGACAAAGCCCTTGGTATGCTCCAACTTGGTAGGCCCACAGGTCAGCCTTCGAAATGGTGCGCCCCAGATGTCTGGGGGAGGAATCATTTTTTGGGCGGCCGAAGCTAAGAATATCCGAGATTGAAGAAGAAGCACGACATCCGTTGGATAGACATCCAACGGCCACTGCCGCTAGAACCGTGTGTTGACTATAATAAGTTGGCAAAGCCTTGCATACGCGTCAACTTATTTTTTAGGGGACGCGTCACTTAGTAGGCCCACAAGTGTGTGGCAGAGAACTTATAGCCCATTTGCGTTTTGTAAGAATGTGCAGCCCATTTTGGAATTCTAATGGAAT
This sequence comes from Triticum dicoccoides, assembly GCF_002162155.2. Taxonomy (NCBI): domain Eukaryota; kingdom Viridiplantae; phylum Streptophyta; class Magnoliopsida; order Poales; family Poaceae; genus Triticum; species Triticum dicoccoides. The sequence continues at coordinate 207,598,965 of NC_041382.1, forward strand.
TTACAACAGCCCATTTACAGTTTGTTAAAAGTACAGCCCATTTTCTAGCTAGGACAATGATTAATAATTTCAACCAACCGTTGAAGATAGAATTCAATAAAATTTCTCCCATTTTGATGGGCTCCGAAATATTTTTATCCCGAAATTTCTAGTCAGATTAAATATAAATTTGTATTACATAAAAATCCAACGAAACATTGTGCACGCAACAATGAAAATTTAAGATTTTCAAAATCCATAAATTATATTTTATAAACTAATTTCGTGTTTGGTGCATTTTTTATAGTTACTGCCCAATTTTTATAATTACATCCCATTTATTATTTTTTTAAAGCCCATTTTCCTGTTAAGCCTAATGCATCCCTCCTAGGAAAGATTTGCAGCCGAGCGGGGTGGAGAATAACAAGTTGACCTTGCCTGGGTATTCCTCAAAAAGACATATAGCTGGGCTAGCCATTTTCATCTTGAAAAAATTAGTATTTGGGCTGGATATCTGGCCTGGGCTAGACGGGCCACATCCGCCCAGTTAATACCCTGCTCTCCTCTAAACAACAACGAAATCATCGCCAAGAAAAACTCTGCAGTGCTCATGCCTCAAAAACACAAATAGTGCTCGAGCTGCTTGGTCCCAGCTGTCGGCCGCACCTTGTGCAATTCTCTCGTTTATATTGACTACATAGGTTGACAATGGTGTGGGACCGTGATGTCAGGAAACCAGGAGAAAGCAAAAAAATATAGTTGTACATAGTAAGGAGGCACTTGCGTACGTACGGCTATGGCCCTAGTGGGTCCCTAGTGTCATCCAGTCAAAATAAAGTCATCTCCTAAATCCTCATGTTCGTTGACGATGTTAACAATGCTCGGCTCCACGGCGAGCGCAACAACTCGAAGGACAACGGAGAGGGCCTCGCGGGCCCTACAGATGGTCTGATACAGCGCCCGCTACTCATTCAGGAAGCCAGGATCACCAGACACCTATGAGCACCTTCGAGAAACTGAGACGGCATGAAATGGTAAGGCCGCGCTTGGGAGCTCTGGTTTATTTCAAACCTGTATTAACATACAAGTGTAATTTACTCGTCATCAAAAATAACGCGTAAAATACAGGCGTAATGAAACCGAGGGCCCGAGGTCTATAAGTAAAACCGGCGGGTTATGCGTGTAATTTGAGAGACCAGTGTATATTTTACGAGCACTGCTATATGGACGACATTACCAGACGATACATGCACGACGTGCGTATCATGCCATCCATGGGCAAGGCTGAAACAACAGCTAACGGCTGGATTAGCAATCATCCGAGTGTCGTTCAACATTTTTATCGTGTCTCAAGTACTTATGATATTTTACTAGTCGAAATCGACCAACCAAGCGCCTTCGCCCGAGACCATCTGCTTTAATTTACAAGCGTCAGTTTTACAAGCGGTTTTGGTTGGAAAACGACGATCCAATCACGGCCTAATATCATGAGTTGGTCGGAAGATCATATGGTTTCACGTCTAACCTACCCGACTTGTCGTATAGGCTATGAATGAAACATCAGACGATGAACTTCTTAAGCACGGAAACAACAGAAGAGGATGATCTTCTTAACAAGCAAATCACTGGCATTAGATCGATATGCAAAACAATACGAAGCATTATTCTTAGGAGGCACGGTGAACAGCTCGTGATGCCGCATGCCACAACATTCCAAGCTCAACTTTGCAATCAAACACAAGGCCTGGCATTACATAGACAATATTCAGAACAAACTCTTAACACAGGAATATCTCAGCAGAGTAACTATTTACTTCTAAACTAAACACGGGAATAGGAAAAAACACTCGACGCTGCTCACAGCAAGGGCGTCCCACTCAAAAAATATCAAATGCATGTCTTCTGGCTAACATCAATGAGCAAATTTTGAAAAGGTTTTCCAATCCCAATATATTAAACTAACATCTTCTTGCTAACATCAATGATTAAACTTTGACAAGCTTTTCCCATTCAAAATATGTAATGCCTATGATCGTGGAGTCCTGTCGCTTCTTGCTAACATCAATGATTAAACTTTGACAAGCTTTTCCCAATCAAAATATGTAATGCCTATGATCGTGGAGTCCTGTCGCTTCTTGTACTTGTTTGGGCACTTCTTGCCCAGGGCACTCCACGTGTTGTTAAATTGCCAATGGTCTCTGCAGACTAGTCATGTCACCGGTGTCTAATATTTATGGCACCGGCTGTAGCAATGGAGGGATTCGGTGCCAAACTATGAAAAGGTGAAATTGGCACCTCTTTTGGCCTACATACTGGAAGGCCTAATACTCTGTAAAGCTTCTCGGTCATTCCTTCTGTAATGTAGTGCAAACAATGACTGCTTCTTTCTGCAAAGTGGAACGACCAACTGGACCCAGTAATGCAGCAGTTTGCCTTGGACACATTGGCTCCTTTTGTGCAGTTGAACTAAAATCGAAGTCGGAATAAAACCGAGCTTTAATTTTGATATCCCTGTAAGCAACAAAAGGTATAAGGGAAACAATTACTGAGAAATAACGGTTGATGACTTGTACTCCCAGAAGAAAAACATCTACTGATCTACCTTATCTTAATGGGAAACAAAGCAGGAGAGTAGCAATTCTCAATCAGTGTGATTCATTCATAATAACAGAGACATTATCTTAACAATGCCTTGTTTCAAGATGTATAAAGAACGAAAAAGCAGAAAAGTATCATTCCTAAAACAATGCGACTGATTCATTTTAACAGAGACATTATCTTAACAATACCTTGGTTAAACATGTAGAAAGAACTACAAAGCATGATAGTACCATTTGTAAAACACTATAAGTCTGTAACTGATATATAATAACAAAGACATTATCTGAACAATACATTTCTTAAACATGTACTCCGGCCGTTCCCTAACAGAAATGGTACTCCTGCCGATCCCTAACAAGTGTTTGCAGTTTTGAACTAAGATTCAGTTCCAGGGTAGAGTGGGCGCAACAACAGTATGTGATTCAATCTACTTATAAAGGGGGTGATGCAGAGTTTGTTGTAACAAAGCAACAAACATCATGTCTGGGTTGGTTCCATTTTTGTTCACTACTTAATGGGAAAAGACAGCAATACAATAGCTTCAATTCAACATTTATTTAAAATAGTACCAATACAAGTAGCACAACATCTCAAAGCACACTGCACAATCATGTGGATGAAGGCCTGTACTGACCTTTCATGAGACCGACAACGATAAAATACGAATCTGCCAACACGAATAGGAAATCCAATCTCGTTTTGTGCAGTTGCACTGAAATCAAGCAAAGTGTTTCGCGTAGCGAAGCAAAATCTCGCAATAGCAACAAGTTGAATAGATATCCCTGTATAAACAGAGGCAAAAAAGGAATCAATTACTGGCTAATAAAGGAGGATGAAACATGCGGCCACAAAAATGGTAATCCCGCCAATCCCTAACAAGTGTTGCAGTTTTGAAATAAGATTCAATAGTTAATTCTGAGAGTGGCATCCATTACTAGCTTATAAAGGGGGTGATGCTGAATTTGTTGTAACAAAGCAACAAGCATCATGTCTGGGTTGGTCCCATTTTTGTTCACTACTTAATGGGAAAAGACATCAATACAATAGCTTCAATTCATCATTTATTTAAAACAGTATCAATACAAGTAGCACAACATCTCAAAACACACTGCACGATCATGTGGATGAAGGCAAGTACCAACCTGTCATGACGCACACAAGATCACGTACGAATCTGCCAACACGAATAGGAAATCCAATCTCGTTTTGTGCAGTTGCACTGAAATCAAGCAAAGTGTTTCGCGTAGCGAAGCAAAATGTCACAATAGCAACAAGTTGAATAGATATCCCTGTATAAACAGAGGCAAAAAAGGAATCAATTACTGGCTAATAAAGGAGGATGGAACATGCGGCCACAAAAATGGTAATCCCGCCAATCCCTAACAAGTGTTGCGGTTTTGAAATATGATTCAGTAGTTAATTCTGAGAGTGGCATCAATTACTGGCTTATAAAGGGGGTGATGCTGAATTTGTTGTAACAAAGCAACAAGCATCATGTCTGGGTTGGTCCAATTTTTGTTCACTACTTAATGGGAAAAGACAGCAATACAATAGCTTCAATTCATCATTTATTTAAAATAGTACCAATACAAGTAGCACAACATCTCAAAGCACACTGCACAATCATGTGGATGAAGGCCTGTACTGACCTTTCATGAGACGACCAACATAAAATACGAATCTACCAACACGAATAGGAAATCCAATCAAGTTTTGTGCAGTTGCACTGAAATCATGCAAAGTTGCCGGTGTGACATTTAAGTTTTCTATAGCAACAAGTTGAATAGATATCCCTGTATTAAGAGGCAAAAAGAAAACAATTACTGGCCAATAAAGGAGGATGAAACATGCGGCCACAAAAAGGAGCATCTACCTTATCTTGATGGAAAACAAAGTATAGGACAGTAGCATTTCTAAAATGGTTTCATTGATTCATATTAACAGAGAAATTCTTTTAAAACAGATCAGTAGTTAATTCTGAGATTAACAACAGCAAAATAGCTGCATGGGACATGCTAGCACCATGTGTGTCCACACGTATAAATGGGTGATGCAGAGTATGTAGCCAAGAAACATATATGCGCTGGTCCCATATTTGTTCTCTTTGAACCTTCTTCCTATGTGAGGGCAGCAAATATAGTCGTGCACAAACTACCCGACCCCCTGTTTCTTTCCCTTTTCAACAAAGAGATCGGTTCCTTATAGATGTGTGTACTGGGTTACCCCCTTTTTCCCTTTTCGACCTACAAAGCGGCTGGATAGCCAGTCTATACTACTTTCCGCCCCTCCTTTCCTCATTGAACCACGTCCTAGATTCTTGCTCCAGCCCACCGCACCCTTCTTTCCTCTTTGAACCAAGACCTAGATTCGACTACAGATCAAAAAAGATCCACATGCAGCTAGAGCAATGATGGTTTCAAAGAAACTTATACCTTAGGGTCGTCAGGATGTGGCAAGGCGTGCGGCGGGAGGCCGGATCTGCCCACACTATGTATGACAGCGAGGAAGAAGGGGTCGGTGGCCCTCCCGCACAGGCGCTGGGTGAAAGAGAACAGCGCAGCCGGCAGTGGATTGCCTCCCTCGCTGAAGGCGATAGAGTGAATGCTGCACCTCCTCCCCTTCCCGGTGCGACAGGATACGGACACCTCCTTCACCAACTGTGAGGGGGGAGAGAGAGACAAGAGGCCAACGCAGTCTTGTTTAGATCTGGTGAAGAGAGGGTGAGAGACTGTGAATATAGCAAATCCTAGCAAATGAATGCTGAGCCTCCAGCGTGTAACATATATGTAGTGCGGCGAGCGTGTGGAGAGTGCAAACCCTAGTGAACAAGCGCCGAGGCTCCCTCTTATATATATACTACTGTAGTACGGACTGAGCTCCGCTGCCTTCACTGCACCTGCTTTTGGATGTATGACAGGTGAGCCAGCCACATTTTGGGCCCACCTGTCGTAAATCCAAAGGCAGGTGCACTAAGTCAATGAAGCTCCGTCCATATAGTACTCTCGTGTATACGACTAAAATATAGTGGAGTGGTTTTCTTATTCTGTCCATAACAATCGTTTTAAATTGTGTAAGTACGAACCGAAACTCTTTATTTAATGTACAGTGAAGAAAACTAGTACAACTTCCGATGAACTAACGATCCACGCCCACGCGTCCTGGTCGCACTTCCTGTCCTTCACGTGTGGTACACTACCCTCCCTTAAGAAAACTTGATCAAAAACACGCCCCCGCTTCCAGGTCGTGAGAGTTGTCGCGCACACACACATAGACATAGACATGCATATCCGTGTTTACATAAAATTCCATTTCCATTTCCATCTCCATCTCCAATCATATTTGTCCAACTGGCACATTATTTACGTTGTTAATTATATAAGCAGCAATATTAACGTACAACATCTCTTGTTTGCGCACGTCCGGACCGCTGCCATGGCCGGTCCTGACCAACCCGAACCCTCTTCATCACCCGCGCGTGCTTCCCGCCCGAAACGGTCAGTGCCACATTCATGCTCGGCCAGAGCGGACGCGACCTCTCACTGGCGACGGCATTGAAGCGGCCCGCCGGCCAAGAGAGCGTCGCTCACGCCGCTTCCGGGTGCACGCGGCTACTTCGCATTCAAAGGTCGCAATAGCCGGCTACAACATGCGCGATCTCTTCCAGTAGTAAGTTCTTGGGAGTCCGTGCTACAGCTAGTTGTCCTCCCCCAACTCGTCAATCTCTTCCAGTAGTGCTAGTACTCCATGGCGTGATCCATCGACAAGCAGGTGGGAAAGTTATGGTATACTACTCGGTTTGCGGTGAGTGGCATGCCGAGCGACCGTGTGGGGTCGAGCCGTGGAGGAGGGTGAGACACGAACACGACAGACATTATTTAAACGTTGGTTTTGCTCGATGGCGCGATCCAACGAAACGAAATGTTGGTTTCTCTCCGTTTCCATTTTTTCTTCGGAAAAACGGAAACTTTTCCACTCCATTTTCATTCCTATTCCAAGGTTGCCCCGTTACAACATTCCATCAAATACAAAGGAAAACTAACATGCATGCTGATGCATCTCAATGATTCACAGATCATAGCCAATATTTACTTCACAACTAAAGAAAAAAGTTGTGAGAGCGTGTACGATAGAAAAACTACTGATGGGGTCACTACGACTTAAACCCTAAACCCTAAACATGATTTCATTTCCTGGCCAGGTAGAACCTGTCGAAGGAAAGACGGCTGGCACCCTCGGATCATACGATGCTTTTGTGCAGTTCCACTAAAATCGACCTGAGCATCCCTGATGGCAAAGATATTGAAGAAGTGTGATTAGAATAATACTACTGGCACTAGTTCATGAGACATAAACTCATCACAAGTAGAAGCCGATAGAAGTAGAGAAAGATCGACATGGAGATGGAGCTACGGCAGTGGAGCAAGCCGGCTCCAAAAGGAAGATGGACTACCTGGGAAGTCGGGCTGTAGCTAGAAGGGCGGTTTGGACGCGGCATCGGCCCATACCGCGGTGACCCCCAATTGGGACGCACCGACTGTGGGTTTTCTCCCTCGCCAATGTCGACTGCGTCTACGCAGAACATTGTTCCCTTCCCCCAGCCGCGGGATCAGGTCCGTCGTTCTATGCTTGTGAAGAGAGCAACCTAAGCAAGCAGGCTTGTAGCTTAGGCTCCTGCTAGTGTATATATAGTGGTTTTCTTTTTCTCTCCATATCAACCATTTTATATTGCGTACGTGTCATTCAAGAGTGAAATGATGGTTGCTTCTTCCGACTAACTTACCGTGTGATTTGACTGCTCCTTAGTGGCCCCTACACGTACTCCCCCTACATGTATGCAACAGTCACACGTACACATGGACGCAAAAACGCGCGCGACACCCTAATGCATGCATGTCCGAGCACATGACGGAACACACACGGTCACGCTCAAGTGCTCAACCTACACGTGCATGCACACACATACTCAGTCAGGGTGAGCTAGTGACCGTATGAACACCAGAATATATATATATATATTGAGCGCAATGAGCGTATTATGAAGTCCACTCACCGTATTTTTACAAATATACAGTGACAGACAGTGTATTTATCTCGTTTGAAATTAAGCCATATTAACTGGAGAGGAGGCAGCATGGACTAGCATTACTTTGATGTGTCCTATCAACTTGCCGAATGAGGAGAAGGTTGCAGGACGGGAGAAGCTTGCACGCGGTGGCTCGCATGACAAGGAGAAACTTTTGACTAATGCAATCTCTCCCTCGCTCAGGCGGTGGACGTGCAACAGTTAATTCGGTGTCAGATTGCCAGAAGCATACACTATACTACTAGTGCTATTATTGTTCGACTTCCCGAACAGCCAAGCACAAAGTTTACTAGTACTACTACTATAGTCCATAAAGGTACGTACTATACTAGTACTAGGAACCGGATGGAGGAGCGTCTGCACTCTTATTATAATTTTAAAATGTGATAAAGCAATCTTCAACACATTTGGTTCTCTTCGAGGGTTCTCACATGTGATAATGGAAGTTGATTGCATGAAACACTCGCCACAATTCTCGCTTAATTCTGGCTCATATCCTATTACAAATAGTAGCGGTCAGTAATATTTCCTCTTTTTTTGTTATTCAGCATGTAAACAGGTCAGCAAACCTTGTGGCGCATCTTCGTGCGAACCGTGCTTGCTGCACTTTGAATGTGGATGAGAGCTGGCTTGATGAAACACCTCGCTTCCTACTTCTTTTTTTGCGGGGTATCTCGCTTCCTAGTGACCAGTGTCTTGGCTGATCGTCCTAAGAATGCTTATATATGAATAAAGCTCTCTCATTTACTCGCAAAAAGATTAAGCCATATTAACCAGAAAGGAGGGAGTATGGACTAGCACTACTTTTTGGTGTGTCCCATCAACTCGCAGAACGAGGAGAAGCCTGCAGGACAAGGTGAAGCTCGCTTACGCCTTTTGACTAATGCAACCTACCCTCAGTGGACATGCACCAGTCCATTCGGTGTCAGATTGTCAGAGGCATACACTGTAGTACCCAACATGCGGAGTACCATCATTGTTCGACTTCACGAAGGGGCGAAGAGCCAAGCGCAGTAGTACGCGTACTTGGTTTTACACCTTCATACTACTCCACCCTCCGTCACATTTACAGGGCGCGCTTCATTATGATGCATTTCTCTCAATGCATTTCCACCACCAGAGAGACTTTAGACGCGTATGGTTTAATGCTCAATTAATTAGGGCGTGGTAACCGCAATCAAGTCCATAATTTTCTCTCCATGTACTGTACTACTACGAAGTGCATGCATGTGTGTACCCGGGGTGGAAGCACTGCATGCATGTGTGTACGCAGTATTCCCTCTAGTAATAGACGCCGTGCTATACCTACCAATGCTATTTTTCAGGCCGATCGCTACTCGCCTTGGTCCCACATATTTTTTTCTTTTTTCTGAAGCGCCTGTATAAACTGTGACGAATGGAGTAGTATGAGCGGATTCAAAGAAGAGCGTATTGATGGTTGCTTCTTCAGAGCAACTTATAGTGGGAAAGGTGGGGCTTATGATTTAACTGCTCATTACTCACTATTAATGCGGTGCAACGACCGGGCCGAGTCTCCCATGCGGTTGTTCACTACCCCCTCGGTTCTTAAATATACTCCGGAGTATTTGTCTTTCTAGAGATTTCAACAAGTGACTACTCAAATATTTGTCTTTTTAGAGATTTCAAATGGAATGGCACATACAGATGTATATAGACATATTTTAGAGTGTAGATTCACTCATTTTGCTCCGTATGTAGTCACTTGTTGAAATCTCTGTTAAGACGAATAGAATATTTAGGAACGGAGGGAGTACACATACGAAGCAAAATGAGTGAATCTACACTCTAAAATATGCCCGTTTGAAATTTGTAAAAAGACAAATATTTAGGAACGAAGGAGTATAATTTTGTGCATGGCACATGGACCCGGATGATGAAGAGGCTTCTGGCAATGCTATCAAGCTTCCATCATTTGTTTACATAATTGACATACTATACAAATAATTTTCCAGCGACATGAAATTGTACAATGGTGTGAGCTTTCAGCTTTTGTTTCGCGTGTCTTGCCATTGATGCTCTTTCGGAAACAATAAAAAACTAACTTCCTTGCTAATGCATGTCAATTATTAGCAGATTAGAGCTAATAATTACATCACAACTAAAGACGAAGTTGTGAGAAGGTGTTAAATTAAAATTGATCCATGCTTTCATTGGCAGCAACGTCCCCCCAGCTATGTCTAAATCAACAAGGCATGTTGGGAAAAAAGTAGCTGTCTGGAGCATGCAACATTCCGATCATTTTGTGCAGTTCCACTAAAATAGAGCTGAGCGTCCCTGTTCCAAAGATATCAAGTGTGATTACGATAATAGAGGACTGCCGATGAAACAATAAACACACAAATAGAAGTCTGTCACCTTTGCAGTCTCTCTTAAGACTAACTAGTTGGAGAAGATTAGGCTCGGAGTTGGATGAGGAGGATAGAGCAAAACCAATCTCCCTTTGTGCAGTTGCACTGAAATGTAGAGACGTTGCCCGTGTGACATTTTAGTACAACTGCACAAAACACTCTTAAGAAAAAAGTGATTTGTGCAGTTCACCAAAAGGTCGTAATAGCAATAAGGTGAAATGGATAGCCCTGTTTGCAAAAAAGAGGTAGAAAGGAAACAATTACTGGCCAATAACAATTGATGACACATGCGACGACAAAAAAGAAGCATATTCCTTGTCCTAAGGGAAGATAACAACACGGTTGTGTTTGTCTAAAACGGTGTGAGGACGAGAATGCAATATGGAAAGTACGCCAGACGAGCTACATTTTGGGCAAAGAACTATGGAAGATCCACATGCAGCAACGTGGGAAAACGGGCAGTGGAGCAAGGCCCGAGGGGATACCTGGAGGTCGTCGGGATGTAACTAGGTGAGCGGCGGCGGGCGGAATCTACGATCAGGTGGCGTAGGCCCTGCCGCGCCGGAGCTTGGTCAGAGAGAAGGACGTGTACCACAGATCGGGACGTGCTGCCTCGGCGCCGTCGAACGGAGAAACGATGCACTTCCTCCCTTTCCCCCGGTGCACGGGATGCGGTCGGATCAGTGACCAATGGTGAGAGAGAGAGGCCACTGCACTCCCTTTCCCCCGGCGGACGGGATGCGGCCGGACCAGTGACCAACGGTGAGAGAGAGAGAGGCCACCGCACTCCCTTTCCCCTGGCGGACAGGATGCGGCCGGATCAGTGACCAACGGTGAGAGAGAGAGGGGCCACCGAAGCCTTGTGCGAGATACTCTAAAGAGCGGACTACCTTTTCCTCCATAAAAATCATTTTATATTCTGTGTACGTGCCATTGAGCGCTATAACTTTATTTAAAAATAATGCGGCAACGCGTCAAGTCGAACTTTGTTTCGTGCACGCGTGGTACATGACCTCCCTAGGTAAACAACCGCTACAAGCGTTCAAATTAGCACGTGGGCTGCCATTTCGTAAAGAAATGAGCTCCACCGTGTACCCGCGCGGGTGTGGCTGGGCACGAAGCATGAGTACGTGCACAGTGCACCTATTCTCTTCTTGTATACGTACACCACCTACGTGGGGTTGTGTGAGAGAGATAAAAACCTAGAGAGATATAATGTGTGGGTTCTTGAGAGTTTTTTTGTGGGGGGGGGGGGTCAATCAAAATATTCAACATATGCAGTGTGTGTGAAATAGAGTCCTGGATATAAAATATATATAGAGGGGGCGATCCACGAGAAGAGAGTGGAGGTATCATCGGCTTGAGGTGTCCATAGAATCGAAGAGAGGGATGATGTGTGTGTGCGCGCGCGATCGATAAAGAGTGCCATCGAATTTGTGTGTGCCCACGTCAAAGATATAGAGTGGCTGGCCTACTGGAACGTGAGATGGGACATGTGCAGTTTGTCTCTGTGGCATGGATACCTACCTGCAGCGCTCGACTATCGGTGTGTGGTGGGGGAAGAGGGAGGCCCAATTAACTATAGAGGTACAATGGCTGGTATATGTGTGGAGGAGGAGAGAGGCCTACCTCATGTATTAAGGAGATCGATCTGCCTCATGTATTAAGGGAGATCGATTGGCATCCATGCATATGTGCAGGAGATGAATAAGGTTGGGAGAGAGACAGAGCTAGAGTGTTGGAGGGGGGTGGTAGTGGAGTTGCTTCTAACAAATGGTGGGATAGGCTTGCTAGACAAACGGAGGGCACGCCCGCAATATCAATAAGAGAGGAGATGGCTACTTGTTGTCTGTGCACGTGCGTGTGAGAGACGGGTCAGGAGGCATGCACGAATGATGAGGGGGGATGATGTGGCTGTGGTAAGCAGACGTAACTACATATGAAGATCAATCGCCCTTTGTAAGAGAAAGGAGAGACATAACTTGTGAGGTACGTCGATCGATGGGGGGGTAGTTAAAGTCGATCTAGGTATATGTTGGGAGATCGATCGGTATACATGCATGTGTGTGTTAGAACAAATGAGGCACGAGGAGAAGGATAGAGAGAGAGGGATGCATGTAGGAGGTGGTACGAGAGGCATACTATATCGAGGGGGAGGAGTGTGCGAGTACGAGAATGATGAAAAAAGTGGTGGGAGTGAGGCATATGGACGGTGACAAGAGAAGAGGGGAAGCTTGTGTTTGTGCTAGGCACACCTGGCTAGAGAGGCATATCGATCGATGTGTGCCGTAAAGAAGGAGCTGGGGGCCTACACACACCGTGGGTGAACGACCTAAAGTGAAAAGACAAATTTGCGCGATGGAGCTAGAGAATGCTGATGGAGGGTGAGAGGGATGCGGGCGTGTGCATGCACAAGAGAAAGTTAGCGCTAGCTACAAAGATAAGAGGGTTGTGTGGGTGTAAAAGACGAATAGAGATCATATATACTTCATTATAAAAAGCGAATTCGGATATTTTAAGAATTTATCATAGTGTTTCAAACCGACGGATGTGTGAATATATATAACGGTGATACACATGGTGTGGTTATGAACATGGTATACTAAATTTAATATATTCTATCTCTACTCTTATAAAAAACGGAGTTGTTGATGATGGTGTGCCTGCCATCCTGTATTATAGGCCGTCTGATTTATATCTGGCGGACAGCAAGGAAACTATGATGGTTGAAGTTGGCAACAATCATGATTGTAGATTCTTATTGAAACAGAGAAACGAATTCAAATTTAGTTCGAATTGCAGCGGTAGTATAGACATTTGGAATGCACTAAAATGTTGGTATGAGTAGGTTACATGCATTATACAGCAAGCGAAAAAATTTAATCAGACATAACATGGATTCATACTCCCTCCTTCCCTCTATATAGGGCGTAATGAGATTTTTAAGACTGCCTTTGACTATTGACAAGATTAATAGTACATGACATGCACAATGTAAAAACTATATCATTGAAAGAACCTTTCACAGACGAATTTAACGGTGTGCTTTGTGTAAGTTGCATGTCATATATCATTGCTCTAATATTTGGTCAAAGTTAGCATCGAAAAACGCATTAGGCCCTATATAGATGGAAGGAGGGAGTAGCTTTGAATAGCATTTGTATAGTAAAACGGGGCAAGACTCTCTCTTTGTGTGGTGTGAATAGTTTTATTTTTTTTCGTTTTCTTTTTGGTTGAGGGAAGTGCGAATTGATTTGGTACGTACAAGTACAATATTACTACACGTTAGGCTTGTCCCTAAAATTCAACCCACGTCTTGTTATATCCCGAAAATTCAGATATCGTGCTCCCAAAACTAGCGCCTTCACAACCCGCGCCTTGCTATCCCGAAATTACACCGCGTGCGAAAACTCCCTCCAGCTGCCAAATCCCGACACGCGAAATCCCCCTTCTAACCCTGAGCCGAAAGGGCCGCTAGTTCAAATCGGTGGGGGTACTTTTGTAACACACCCTACATTTTGGACAAGCGCGTTCCTAAGTCATGCTTCACCCCCTCCCATCGCCCTCTTTTCGCCATTCGAAATCCCAGGCCGCCATAACCTCTCCGCTCCAGCCGTGAAACCCCACCCTCCTCCGTCCGCCATGTCACGCTGCCCAGCCGGAGCCTCTTCCCCGATGATGTCGTCCACCGCAACAGCTCGACGTCCCTCGTCCACCTCCCCGGATGAGGATCCGTCGTCCATCTCGCCGTCCCGCCGGTTCAGCCGGCTCGTCCTCCACCTCCAAGGAGCTGCTCCGATGATCGCCTCGTCTATCACGGCTGCTCCATCCCCATAGCGCCGCCTTAACCTGCTCCATCGGAACCGCAACATCCTCACTGACTCCTCGGACGAAGCCGAGGCCTACTCGGTGCCACCAAAGAGGTTGTACACTCATCGCATCGCACCTTCTCCTTAACTCGACCTCTCGGTGCCGACGGTGCTCCATCCCGCACCCCCATGGAGCGGCTACCTTGAAGCCGGTGCCGCGGGTGACATCTCCATGGTGGCTCTTCCCCAGTGCGAGGCCCCTTCGGCGGCAGCGTCCATACCAGCTGGATCTGCCGCTGCTGCTCCGGCTCTCGCTCGATCGCTCGCTCAGCCAGCTGCTGCTGCTCTCCCCCTTGCTCGTGCTGCTGCTCTGCTCTGATTAAGCCACACTTCAGTCGACTGAATCAACTTTTGGGTCAGTCGATTTTCAGGGGTTGGGGGGCTCGCCGGAGTTAAGGAAGAACCACCCACAGCAGGGACGGGGGCTCGCCGGAGAGGTACCCCACTATCTATCTTAGGGTTCAGGGTAGGGGCCTAGAGGGCTGGCCGGGGCGGCGGTGGCGAGTTGTTTCGGAGCGGCGAGGCGGCGCGGGGGCCGGCGGTTCGGACGGTGGTGGCTGGCGGCTCAGGGGGGTGCAGGTTGAAGATGAACTGCAAGCCCTCCCTAAACTACATGTCAAGTGCCTCTCTGCTACCATTGCGTTCAGTTTTGATAGTAGCATTCAGTTTCGACAGTTAAGTTTAGAGTCAACAGTTTTTACCTCATCTGTTGTAGTCAGGTGGTTTGGGTGATGTTAATTTTACATCCATTTTACATCATCTATTGGAGATGCTATTGGAATCCCACTTGAGATTGACGATGTCTGTCTTGTGCTGCTTCAGCCTTGACGTCTTACGGCTCACTGGAGCTGCTCCAATGACAGAACGATCCATCACAACAGAGCAGTGCCCTGGACGCCGTCTACAGATTCCTCAGATCTTCCTCCACACCTTCGACAGCCACCTCTGCCTCAACTGCTTCAGCGACCAACCCAATGATGCTGAGGTTGACACGGCTACGGCAAAGAGGTTGTACACTTGTTGCATCACTTATTACTATACATTCACGTCGATCCATTAGGGCTATTTTGGGTCAACAGAAAAACATCGATCCACTAGTTGTTACCATCACTCTAAATTTCTGCATGCTCTCCTTACATAATCTCACCATATTTTTTTCGTATGATGTCAGATATTGTACACAATCATGCTGAACATGTAGAGAAAAAGAGAAGAGTTTTGTGCGGCAATACAATGTCATGCAGACATCGCTCCATGGTGGGTTCAATGGCAAACCCTCCCAACCCCTCTCCAGATTGTAATCCAGAGGAGGATATCTGTTCTGAGGCGGATTCGGACGCCGCTGACTACTCCTATTTACCCCCAAGGTGTTTTCTCTACCTTGTCATGATGATGTTAGTCATATCATGCATATGTTGCCTTGCAGTGCCTACTCTTGACATCATATATGTCATCTGCTTAGTTTAGACATGTTTTGTAATGCCACCTGTTTAGTTTCTATATCATATATGGGAATTATGCAGTCTCATGTCTTTTAGCCAACCATAATATATGTGAAATGTGCAATGCCATCCTATTTAACCAGACATCATATATTTGAATGATATCTTGCCCATCCTTTTCTTCATTACATTTCTATTTGTCGACAATGTTTGTACATTAAACTACTCTTCCTGTGAATCAGCCATTTGGGTGGCAGATGGAAAAATCTGGAGTGAAAACAAGGCCTTTAGAGCAGACAGCGCTACCTATCGAAGCAGATCTCTTGTTGGGTCCCGATAGCTCCTGAGAGATGGATTCAGAGACAGATGACCAGTCCTATTCCCCCACTGAGGTGTATGCTCTAACTTGGCACGGTTATACTGCTCATATCATGCATACGGTGTCTTGCATTGCATAGTTTAGACATCATATACACAATATTCAACACCATGTTCTTAGTTCAGACATCATATCGAATGCCCTCTGTTTAGCATATAAATCACATATGTGAATTAAATGATGTGATCCTGATTACTTAGATAACATGTAGGTGAATTATGTCATGCGATCATGTTTAGTTATTCATCATATCTTTGAATTATGTTATGCTATGCTATCCAGTTTAGATAGACATCATATATGTGAAATTATGTCATGCTATCCGTTTTAGTTAAACAATATAAATGTCGAAAGTGATCTTCTGAGCGCGAGCACACCTACTGGCGGTATCCCTCCCGCCTGTGGCCCTCGTGATCCACAAGCTGACGTGAAAAAGCCCAGGTATTTCTCCCATATATCTATTAATGAATAGTTCCACTGGCCCATTTCTGTCAAACGGCCACTGCTACGACGTCAACCAAATGGGCTCTGGCTCAGCCGGTCTGTAACAGGGTGGGCCGTCAGCTTGCAGATTCTGGACGGTCGTTCAGTTTGAATTTCGAATAGGATAGGATCCACATAGCACTGGTGTGCGACCTCACAGATGCATGCACTTGTCACAGCTGCACACTGCTACTACGTGTCTAACTTTCAATCCCGTGCCCCATTCCAGCAGGCAAACATTGGATTACGTCATTTTTAAATTTCAGGTAACAAGAACCATGCTTGCAATACAGTTGTTTGAATATATAAGTCAGCTCAAACAAGAATATGCTCGCTACTCTTTTTGCACAAACATTCAATAAAAAATTCAGTATGCACGCCCATACTGACCAAAAAAATCAGAATGAACTGATCATACTGTCAAAAAATTCAGAATACATCAGCATACTGTCAAAAAATTCAGAATGCATGCCCATGCTGACAAACAATTCAGTAACAGACATCATCCATACCAAGCTTGGTATTAATTTGAACATACACACAGAGGAGTTTCATTTTTATTTAGAAATGAGTCATTAACATGTCCATCAGCACTGCAACACATTCAACAAGCATGCAAACAATACAGATTTTATAGGAAATCCAACACATTCTCCCACACACACTTAGCTACACAACACAATGGTCTACAGTAAAGAAACGATCAAACAGATAGCTTAGTAAGGAACATTGTCGTCGGTCCTCATGTGTTTTTTATCCACAAATCGCCTACTCTTCTGCAATTGTTTCGCCTGTGCCTTCAGTGCCACAGTTTTTGCACCTAACCGATTTACGAACAGGCTTCGAGATATCACCCCAGCCCGGGTAGGTTGTCCTCTCATGCCCCTGCTGGCGACATATCGTGCATCCATTTGTTGAGCCCCTCGTATGGCGCCTTCTCTTGGCTAGTTGTTTGCCGCCCCATTTCCTTCCGCTTTTTTGGTGCCAACAAACTAGTGAGCCTGTTGATGCACATAGGTTGTGCAGAGAGATTAGCAATTGAGAAAATGTACAATAAATATTTTGAGCAAATATTAAAATTACTTTCATAACCTAATAGTACATGTTTATGTATATTATTTCAAAAAACTAACTGGACAAAGAGAGAAGTAAATATCATATATTCTTAGAATACACAAGAACACAACTAACTGGAAACTACCGGTAGCAGCCATGTATTGACATCGTGAAGTGAATCAAGCATAGTATATAAGAATAAAAATCTTAGTTACTATTACTAGTTAGCAACCAGATAAACAGATCTCCATTAACAAAATACAGAGCTCCATGACTTAGTCCTGCTAATACAATTGTTAAAGATCCAATTACATGGTGCAACCAACTACTACCGGTACGGTAAGGATTCAATCACTTAGTGCAACCAGGAAAATTATTTATGCTAGTGAAACCTCGTTACTATAGTTAGTCATACCAAAATAATAGAATGCATTCTCTTAGCAATGCTAATTCAGCGCATCATTTGTAGCCAAACCAAAATTGCTTAATTAATGTTGTGACACCTGAATGACAATGAAAAATTCTAGTTAAATAGTAGCATAGAAGATTTTAAGGGAATTGGAGAAAGATGCATAAACAAATAAAATGAAAAGACCATAATTTCTCATTATGCAGTGAGTATATGCATCGGAGTCATCTTCCATTGAGCTCTTCTGTTAGATGTTTAGAAATGACGATATGTGACAAGTAATTGGAGTGAACCCTTTTTCTCCATTAAGAGAACAAGCACGCCATAGCAAACATAATCCTAAATTTTTTCCTTGTTCCCTGTTAAATGTAAGCTCTGAATTCCTTCAGGACCATCAATCATTTACCATCGTATCAATTCCCAACTAGTTATGATCAGTATACAAACACAATGCAGATCAGATATACTTAATGCACATCCACACCTTGTCCTCTTCACATTTAGACGACTTTTCCCGTACCTAATGCCAAATCCCTTCTCCCACGAGTAAAGATTGTAAAACTTGTAAGCCTCGCTTAAAGAATCAAAGCTTGCCCACAATGTTGGCACGATGACATTGTCTCCAGGGTATTATGTAAACCACGGATTGCCTTCTCTAGTGCACTAGTGCGACCAGGGATGGTCGTTCTTCCTGGAGCTGCTGCCCCAATCCTCACTCTGCACTCAAAAAACACAAGCTCCAACGCTTTCAGACTTGCAAAAAAAAAGAATTTGGTACAACTAAAACATTGCCATTACGATCATGTACACAACAAATCCAACATCGTCTGCATCACATGCAACAAAAACCCAGCACCACACACATTAAAAACAGAACCCATGACATCCATCTTAATCCAAATTTTTATATGCATTCATAGAATCTCCAATTATCGGTCTATTTAATTATGTTACAGGTCATACTTCCGAAGCCTGTCGAACTGCGAAAGCATTTACAGTCTATATTCTCTGAACGTTTTCGCTTCATGTCACCACAGATTTTACCCCATACTGCTTATTAAACCATGTCCAAACTGCAAATGTACCTCAAGAACAGACTAATGATCGCTCACATCAAAAACCTAATAAAGGACATCCAACCGAGTACTAATTTTACTTTAAAATTTACTACACCCACAGAGATTCTCACTATTTTAAATTATGATGCAGGATGTACTTCTGAACCCTGTCGAATTGCGATAGCATTTACAGTCCATAGTTCTGAACTTTTTCACTGCACCCCACCAATGTTTTCCCCATTCTGCATTTTAACCCACTGCCCAAATCCAAATGTATCTCTCAACAACAAACTACTGAACTACCGCTCCATGTACTAAGCGATGATGTTCCTCAAAGTGTTACCAATGATCCACGAAAAACCATTTATCTTGCAATGCAAACAATAAGTTCAGATTGTTTGTTTTTACCCCAGTACACATTTAACCAGTAAGAACTATAAATGCAATGTAGTGCACATAAGAAATTGAATCACTCCAAGCAGAATACTCAGCAGCTCCTAATTTCCACTCTTTTTCGTTGAAACTTTTAGTTCATCAATCCACACATCAAACTTACCATCGCACTTGGTATAAAACAAGTTCATACCTGCGCATCAATGAAGGAGATTTTGGGTCTATCTGACCAATAGATTGGTCAGAAGCTTGCGGTTCTGGCCATCGTTGGGTCTATCTATATGACTAATAGATTGGTCATACCTCCCACCATGAGCCGCCCCTTTTGCTGCACAGATCTGGCCGTCGTCGCTCGCCCCTGCCATGGGCGGCAGCAGAACTGCAACCACCGTTACCACTGGGTAGTGCAGTGGCTCCATGGCAACGTCATTGTCGTTCACCTCTCCCAGCGCCCGTACTCCTGCGTCACCAAATGCTTAAATACTGCTAGATCACAAAGAAGAATGTATACCAAAACAGCCTACAAGGGAGGGACAAAACAGAGGATGCCTTCGATTCGAACGGCTGCATCAGGAACTCCATCTCCTTCCTTTGATTCATATTCCACCGTAAAATCTGCCCCATGTAAGCTACAGTCGGCAATGGAAGAGCCGGGGCGAACCATCCCTCTATCCTTCATTTACTCTGCACCTACCGCACGAACCGGAAAGCAAGTTTCCTGATCCATAGATCAGAAGTTTCTTGACGTCATGAGCCGCGGCTCTGATTTTGCTTGGTGACGGTGGCAGCGAACCATCAGCGCTCGTACCCCGTATTCTGCCTCATATTTATTTATTAGGACTAGTACACTAACACGGGAAATAAATGCACCGAATCACAAGGCCATCGCCAACAGCCCAGATAAAGAGACCAGGCGTGCTCGCGCACAGAAGCACCGTGTCCTATACATGTCAACTATTTCATGCCCTCTTTTTCACACTATCTATTGCATCTATCTCTCATACAATGTCTGTACATTCAACTATGTTTCCTGTTTATCAGCCATTTGAATTGGAGCGGGTGATGCCAGTATCTAGCGGACTAAAAACACGGTCTTCAAATAAAACAATGCTACCTCTTGGTGGAGATAGCACCCCGGTTGTACATGCACAAGAACCAGCCCTACCACACATAACCCAAATTCTCGCAGATTGTACCCCTAGTACGATGGACAGAGAACCAGCTTCACCCAATCTAACCCCAACCCCAGCCGATAGTAACCCAGTTCATGTTGATACAACACCATCTCCACCACAGAGCTCCCAAACAAGAGCAGTTGGTAAGGCAGCTCCAGTGCCCAAAGGGCCAGTACTATCACGGCGAACCCCAACTCCACCAGTTAGTACGCCTATTCCTGTGGAGGAAGCACAACCAGCTAGTCGTAGTTTAGCATCTATCGCATTTGATGTTGTTAAATCGTATGTGCATATCTTGCCATCTTGGAAATATTATACTGAAGATGAAGGAAAATGCCAGTTACAGGTGTTTGTCCAGGAGTTATGTGTAAGTAATGTTATTCATGGCAATTACTTTGCTTCGTCCCATACATCCTACCTCCATGATGGTTATAATATAGCAAATTTTCCCATTTTTCTCTATAAAGAAGGACCGATTTGGAAACTCAGGATGAGGTAACATGTGCTAATACCTCTTCTATCTTCAAGAATTCTTGGTGGCAGTATCGGAATTACCTGAAGAAAACGTACTTCACCGGCAAAGAAACTCATCAAATTCCCTTACGTTCTCCTGAGACACATTTACTGGACGATGACTGGGAACGCCTTGTTCTATACTGGTCCCGAACCAAGAATGTGGTAAGGTCTATGAGCTCATTTTCTATTTTTAAGTATTATATTCTTGCGTCTTATTGTACTCTATTCATGTAGAACAAGTGCCTAAACCTGAAGAACAACTGTTCTAATTTAAGATTCCATTGCTACCATAGGACATATATATATATATATATATATATATATATATATATATATATATGTTTGTTTGATGCTTTTATTATGTACTAGTACTTGGCAATAGAAGACTTGGTAATTTAATCATGTCCACCTTACTAATGAACTGGTTCACCGAAATGAGTTTCATATACTAGTACATTCTAAACTTGTTATGTGTCTGCTTGTTTCTTCTTTTAGAATGCTGACAGAATATTGGGGAAGAGTGCCTTATTAAGCAACGGTAAAGGAAGTAATGCAGATAAGGATCAGGATAGTGACACATCCTGTCTTGGTTTAGTGTTGGAGTTACTAGCCACTACCGCTTGCACAAGCTATTCAAACTCACTGTCTGAATCAGTTCGGTTTCTTGAGTCTCAACTACAAGCTGAAAGACATCGATCAGCTGTGCTGCGACAAGAAGCGGAAGGACTGCGGAAGTCCCTGGAGCATTCAGATACATACTTTCTGGTGTAACAGCAAGCGCTGGATGATTTTAGTGCCAAATAGGACAAAGCTAATCAGCTTGCTAAGCTTATTGCCAGCATGGTGGATACCCAGGATAACGTTTCTTGAGCTCTTCTGAAGTTGTTTCAGTTATGCTCTTGTTTTGCTGCCGTGTTTATTTGCACTGGTGGCTAATTTTGATGACCAGTGTATAGGATATGCTGCTTTGTTCCCTATATTTGCACTGGTGGCGAACTTTGATGCCCAGTGGATGTAATATGTGTAATAGCCGTGATAGCCTAGCATTATTTGCTTGCTTATTTATTTTCTTGTTGTCTTGTTTATTTGTTTGCTTGTAGTCATTGTAGTTCTTTTTCTACGGTTAACTAGTGGCTGCAATAACCTATTTTTTAAAACTAGGCCACGATAACCATGGGCTAATATTTACTATAGTGACACTGGGCCTCCTACGGGTCGTAGAAACAGTGGGCCTTCTATGGGCTCTAGAAACAGTAGGCCTTCTACGGGCCGTAGAAACAATGGGCCTTCTACGGGCCGTATCATCAATGGGCCTTATACGGGTTGTATGATCGATTGGCCAAACATGGGCCAATAACAGGCCGCATTATGGTCGTAAACGGGCTAGAGTTGGAATCGTCCGTTCATGGGCCGACCTAACGGGCCATCGTTAATAGGCCGTATTTGATGACGCTATGAAAACGACCCAACGTATTAATAGACCACAAACGGGCCGACTGTAACCACGAGCTGAATTTGGCCCACAAGCAGAAAATGACAGTAATGGGCCGTAAGTAAACGAATGCTGAAATGAGCCCAAGAATAAATGGGCTCTGAGAAGGCCGAAAGATAACATGGGCTGGAAACGGCCCAATGGAATAACGGGCCGTTAGTGGGTATAAAGTGATACACTGTTCATTACGGGCCAGTTTCACCACGGGCCATTAATGGGTGTAAAGTGATACATTCATTACGGGCCAGTTTCACCACGGGCCGTTAATAGGCCAAGAGTTACATAGGGCCTCATATGGGCCGAAAGACGTCATGGGCCATACATGGGCCAGAAGTGAAAACGGGCTGAAACATATTGGATGGCCTAGATGACGCTACTGGGCCTAATTCGGATAGGGCGTAATGGGCCTTGGGTTAGCGGGCTGTAAATGGGCTATATGCGAACAAGCCGTTAATAGGCTTTCCATGGGCCAGCCCGCCACCTTTTGACCAAGTCAAACAGACCGGCCTTTTCACAGGAATGGGCCTCTGTTGGGCCATGCCACGTGTCGACGTATCATAGGCGCCTATCCGACCCACTGATGAGCTGACACGTGTTTCGTCCGGCCAATAAGAATTTTACACGTGGAAATTTCCCATTGGTCGGGGCTGTTAATAGGTTATCGGATCCAAAACCCGACCCGATAACTTAACGGCGTTCCGTTACGGTGGATGCCATGTGTCGGTCACCCTTGACGAAAGCACTTCTGTGACGCGCGATTTATCATCATGGAAGTGGACACTTCCGTGATGATAATTTTGGTAATGTCATGGAACACTTCTACGACAGCACAAGTATGACTATCTTGATTCTGTCATAAATTTGTCATGGATGTACATGCATGACAAAAAAGCGACCTACTATGACAAACACATATCATCACGGAAGAGTATTTTTTTGTAGTGAAAGATTGCAAAATAAAGTAGATTGGAAACTTGTATGATGGAGAATAGACCCGGGGGCCATAGGTTTCACTAGTGGCTTCTCTCAAGATAGCATAAGTATTACGGTGGGTGAACAAATTACTCCCGAGCAATTGATAGAAAAGCGAATAATTATGAGAATATCTAGGCATGATCATGTATATAGGCATCACGTCCGCGACAAGCAGACCGAAACGATTCTGCATCTATTACTATTACTCCACACATCGGTCGCTATCCAGCATGCATCCAGAGTATTAAGTTCATAAGAACAGAGTAACACCTTAAGCAAGATGACATGATGTATAGGGATAAACTCACGCAGTATGATGTAAACCCCATCTTTTTATCCTCGATGGCAACAATACAATACGTGTCGGTTCCCTTTCTGTCACTGGGATCGAGCACCGCAAGATTGAACCCAAAGCTAAGTACTTCTCCCATTGCAAGAAAGATCAATCTAGTAGGCCAAACCAAACTGATAATTCGAAGAGACTTGCAAAGATAAACCAATCATACATAAAAGAATTCAGAGAAGATTCAAATATTTTTCATAGATAAACTTGATCATAAACCCACAATTCATCGGATCTCAACAAACACACCGCAAAAGAAGATTACATCGAATAGATCTCCAAGAGAATCGAGGAGAACTTTGTACTGAGATCCAAAGAGAGAGAAGAATCCATCTAGCTACTAGCTATGGACCTGAAGGTCTGAGGTAACCTACTCACACATCATCGGAGGGGCCATGGAGTTGATGTAGAGGCCCTCCGTGATCAATGCCCCCTCCGGTGGAGCTCCGGAAAAGGCCCCAAGATGGGATCTCTTGGGTACAGAAGGTTGCGGCGGTGGAAATAGGGTTTTGTGGTTCTCCTAGATGTTTGCGGGGTATATGGATATATATATATAGGAGGAAGAAGTGCGTCGGTGGAGCAACAAGGGGCCCACGAGGGTGGAGGGCGCGCCCAGGGGGTGGGTGCGCTCCCAGCCTTTTGGCCTCCTCGATTGTTTCTTGACGTCCACTCCAAGTCTCCTAGATCACGTTTGTTCCAAAAATAACACTCCCGAAGGTTTCATTCCGTTTGGACTCTGTTTGATATTCCTTTTCGGCAAAACTCTAAAATAGGCAAAAAAACAACAATTTGGGTTGGGACTCCGGTTAATAGGTTAGTCCCAAAAATAATATAAAAGTGTAAAAATAAGCCCATTAACATCCAAAATAGATAATATAATAGCATGGAGCAATCAAAAATTATAGATACATTGGAGACATATCAAGCATCCCCAAGCTTAATTCATGCTCTTCCTTGAGTAGGTAAATGATAAAAACAGAATTTTTGATATGGAATGCTTCCTAACATATTTCTCAATGTATTTTTTCTTTATTGTGGCATGAATGTTCAGATCCGAAAGATTCAAGATAAAATTTTAATATTGACATAGAAATAATAATACTTCAAGCATACTAACTAAGCAATCATGTCTTCTCAAAATAACATGGCCAAAGAAAGTTATCCCTACAAAATCATATAGTCTGGCTATGCTCTATCTTCATCACACAAAATATTAAATCATCCACAACCCCGATGACAAGCCAAGCAATTGTTTCATACTTTTGATGTTCTCAAACTTTTTCGATCTTCACGCAATACATGAGCGTGAGCCATGGATATAGCACTATGGTGGAATAGAATGGTGGTTGTGGAGAAGACAAAAAGGAGAAGATAGTCTCACATCAACTAGGCGTATCAATGGGCTATGGAGATGCCCATTAATAGATATCAATGTGAGTGAGTATGGATTGCCATGCAACGGATGCACTAGAGCTATAAGTGTATGAAATCACAACAAAAGAAACTAAATGGGTGTGCATCCAACTTGCTTGCTCACGAAGACCTAGGGCAATTTGAGGAAGCCCATCATTGGAATATACAAGCCAAGTTCTATAATGTAAAATTCCCACTAGTTTATAAATGTGACAACATAGGAGACTCTCTATCATGAAGATCATGGTGCTACTTTGAAGCACAAGTGTGGGAAAAGGATTGTAACATTGTCCCTTCTCTCTTTTTATCTCATTTTTTATTTGGGCCTTCTTTCTTTCTTTTTTCTTTTGGCCTCTTTTTTTTTCATCCGGAGTCTCATCCCGACTTGTGGGGGAATCATAGTCTCCATCATCCTTTCCTCACTGGGACAATGCTCTAATAATGATGATCATCACACTTCTTTTTACTTACAACTCAAGAATTACAACTCAATACTTAGAACAAAATATGACTCTATGTCAATGCCTCCGGCATTGTACCAGGATAGCCAATGAATCAAGAGTGACATGTATGAAAGAATTATGAACGGTGGCTTTGCCACAAATATGATGTCAACTTCATGATCATGCATGGAAATATGACAATGATGAAGCGTGTCATAGCAAACGGAACGGTGGAAAGTTGCATGGCAATATATCTCAGAATGGCTATGGAAATGCCATGATAGGTAGGTATGGTGGCTATTTTGAGGAAGGTATATGGTGGGTTTATGGTACCGGCGAAAGTTGCGCGGTACTAGAGAGGCTAGCAATGGTGGAAGGGTGAGGGTGCATATAATCCATGGACTCAACATTAGTCATAAAGAACTCACATACTTATTGCAAAATTTTATTAGTTATCGAAACAAAGTACTACGCGCATGCTCCTAGGGGGATAGATTGGTAGGAAAAGACCATCGCTCGTCCCCGACCGCCACTCATAAGGAAGGCAATCAATAAATAAATCAGGCTCCGACTTCATCACATAACGGTTCACCATAGGTGCATGCTATGGGAATCACAAACTTCAACACAAGTATTTCTCAAATTCACAACTACTCAACTAGCATGACTCTAATATCACCATCTCCATATCTCAAAACAATCATCAAGTATCAAACTTTTCTTAGTATTCAATACACTTATATGAAACATTTATTATGCCTAAAAGCAAATTGCCATGTTGTTCTAAAGGACTCTCAAAATAATATAAGTGAAGCATGAGAGATCAATTATTTCTATAAAATAAAACCACCATCGTGCTTTAAAAGATATAAGTGAAGCACTAGAGCAAAAACTATATAGCTCAAAGATCTAAGTGAAGCACATAGAGTATTCTAATAAATTCCGATTCATGTGTGTCTCTCTCAAAAGGTGTGTACAGCAAGGATGACTGTAGTAAACTAAAAATCAAAGACTCAAATCATACAAGACGCTCCAAGCAAAACACATATCATGTGGCGAATAAAAATATAGCTCCAAGTAAAGTTACCGGTGAACGAACACAAAAGAGGGGATGCCTTCCGGGGCATCCCCAAGCTTAGGCTTTTTGGTGTACTTGTATTTTACCTTGGGTTGACATGGGAATCCACAAGTTTAGGCTCTTGCCACTCCTTGTTCCATAATCCATCAAATCTTTACCCAAAACTTGAAAACTTCACAACACAAAACTTAACAGAAAAATCTCGTGAGCTCCGTTAGCGAAAGAAAATAAAACACCACTTCAAGGTACTGTAATGAACTCATTATTTATTTATATTGGTGTTAAACCTACTGTATTCAAACTTGTATATGGTTTATAAACTATTTTACTAGCCATAGATTCATCAAAATAAGCAAAAAACACAGGAAAAACAGAATCTGTCAAAAACAGAACAGTCTGTAGTAATCTGTAACTAACGCAAACTTCTGGAACCCCCAAAATTCTAAAATAAATTTCTGGACATGAGGAATTTATCTATTAATCATATTAAAAAATAATTAACTAAATAGCACTCTCCTATAAAAATGGCAGCAATTCTCGTGAGCGCTAAAGTTTCTGTTTTTTACAGCAAGATCAAAAAGACTTCCCCCAAGTCTTCCCAACGGTTCTACTTGGCACAAACACTAATTAAACACAAAAAACACAACCAAAGCAGAGGCTAGATAAATTTTTTATTACTAATCAGGAGCGAAAATCAAGGAATAAAAATAAAATTGGGTTGTCTCCCAACAAGCGCTATCGTTTAACGCCCCTAGCTAGGCATAAAAGTAAGGATAGATCTAGGTGTTGCCATCTTTGGTAGGCAACCATAGGTGGCTCTCATAATAGATTCATATGGTAATTTAACTTTCTTTCTAGGAAAGTGTTCCGTGCCTTTCCTTAACAGAAATTGGAACCTAATATTCCCTTCCTTCATATCAATAATTGCACCAATCGTTTTAAGGAAAGGTCTACCAAGAATAATAGGACATGAAGGATTGCAATCTATATCAAGAACAATGAAATCTACGGGCACATAATTCCTATTTGCAAAAATAAGAACATCATTAATATTTCCCATAGGTTTCTTAATAGTGGAATCCGCAAGGTGCAAGTTTAAAGAACAATCATCAAATTCACGGAAACCTAGCAAATCACACAAAGTTTTTGGAATCGTGGAAACACTAGCACCCAAATCACACAAAGCAAATCATTCATGATTTTTAATTTTAATTTTAATTGTAGGCTCCCACTCATCATAAAGTTTTCTAGGGATAGAAACTTCCAACTCAAGTTTTTCTTCATAAGATTGCATCAAAGCATCAACGATATGTTTAGTAAAAGCTTTATTTTGACTATAAGCATGAGGAGAATTTAGCACGGATTGCAACAAGGAAATACTCCCTCTATCCCAACATATAAGAACGTTTTTGACACTATGATAGTATAAAAAACGTTCTTATATTTTGGGATAGAGGGAGTACAATCTATCAAATAGCAATTATCATAATTAAATTCCTTGAAATCCAAGATAGTGGGTTCATTGCTATTTAAAGTTTTAACCTCTTCAATCCCACTTTTAACAATTTTTGCATCAAGATCTAAAAACTCCGAAATTTTGGGACGCCTTCTAACTAAAGTTGACTCATCTCCAGTCCCATCATTATCAAGATTCATATTGCAAAACAAAGATTTAATAGGGGACACATCAATTACTTTTAGATCTTCATCCTTATTATCATGAAAACTAGAAGAACACGCTTTCACAAAGCAATCTCTTTTTGCACGCATCCTAGCGGTTGTTTCTTTGCACTCATCAATGGAAATTCTCATGGCTTTGAGAGACTCATTAATATCATGCTTAGGTGGAATAGATCTAAGTTTCAAAGAATCAACATCAAGAGAAATTCTATACACGTTCCTAGCCAACTCATCAATCTTAAGCAATTTTTCTTCAATCAAAGCATTGAAACTCTTTTGCGAAGTAATAAATTCTTTAATACTAGATTCAAAATCAGAGGGCATCTTATTATAATTTACATAAGAATTGTTGTAGGAATTACCATAATTATTAGAGGAATTACTAGGAAACGGCCTAGAATTAAAATTACCTCTATACGCTTTGTTACCAAAATTGTTCCTACCAAAAAATTCACATCCATATATTCATTATTATTCTCAATCAAAGTGGACAAAGGCATATCATTAGGATCAGTAGGATCACTCTTATTAGCAAACAATTTCATAAGTTCATCCATCTTTCCACTCAAAACATTAATCTCTTCAATTGCATGCACTTTTTTACTAGAGATCTTTCCGTGTGCCATTGAGAATAATTAACCATAATATTATATAGGAGTTTGGTAGCTTCTCCTAAAGTGATTTCCATAAAACTGCCTCCCGCGGCCAAATCTAAAAGATTTCTAGAAGCAAAATTCAATCCGGCATAAATTTTTGTATAATCATCCATAAGTTCAATCCATGTGTAGGGCAATTATGTATCATTAATTTCATCCTCTCCCAAGCTTGTGCAACATGCTCATGATCAAGTTGCTTAAAATTCATAATATCGTTTCTAAGAGAGATGATCTTAGCTGGAGGAAAATACTTAGAGATAAAAGCATCTTTGCACTTATTCCATGAATCAATACTATTTTTAGGCAAAGACGAAAACCAAGCTTTAGCACGATCTCTAAGTGAAAACGGAAACAACTTAAGTTTAACAATATCATTATCCACATCTTTCTTCTTTTGCATATCACACAAATCAACAAAGTTGTTTAGATGGGTAGCGACATCTTCACTAGGAAGGCCAGAAAACGGATCTTTGATGACAAGATTCAGCAAGGCAGTATTAATTTCAGCATCGGTAAGAGGAGAAATCAGAGTGTTAATAAAATCATTATTGTTGGTATTGGCAAAGTCACACAATTTAGTATTATCTTGAGCCATCATGACAAGCAAGCAATCCAACACACAAGCAAACAAGAAACATGCAAAAGAGGCAAATAGAAAAAGAGAAGGGGAACGGAAAAAGAGGGCAAATAAAACGACAAGGGTGAAGTGGGAGAGAGGAAAACGAGAGGCAAATGGCAAATAATGTAATGGAAGGATAAGAGTTGTGATGGGTACTTGGTATGTCTTGACTTGGCGTAGATCTCCCCCGCAACGGCGCCAGAAATGGCTTGTTGACGGGAGATCAAATCTTGACTTGACTTTGCGTAAGCCTCTCCGGCAACGGCGCCAGAAATCCTTCTTGCTACCTCTTGAGCACTGCGTTAGTTTTCTCTTGAAGAGGAAAGGGTGATGCAGTAAAGCAGCGTAAGTATTTCCCTCGGTTTTTGAGAACCAAGGTATCAATCCAGTAGGAGACCACGCGTGAGTCACCTCGTACCTACACAAACAAATAAGAACCTCGCAAACAACGCGATAAAGGGGTTGTCAATCCCTTCACAGCCACTTGCAAGAGTGAGATCTGATAAAGATGATAATAATAAGATAATATTTTTGGTATTTTTATGATATAGATTGAAAGTAAAGACTGCAAAATAAAGTAGATTGGAAACTTGTAATGATGGAGAATAGACCCGGGGGCCATAGGTTTCACTAGTGGCTTCTCTCAAGATAGGATAAGTATTACGGTGGGTGAACAAATTACTGTCGAGCAATTGATAGAAAAGGGAATAATTATGAGAATATCTAGGCATGATCATGTATATAGGCATCACGTCCGTGACAAGTAGACTGAAACGATTCTGCATCTACTACTATTACTCCACACATTGACCGCTATCCAGTATGCATCTAGAGTATTAAGTTCATAAGAACAGAGTAATGCCTTAAGCAAGATGACATGATGTAGTGGCCCTCCGTGATCAATGCCCCCTCCGGCGGAGCTATGAAAAAAGGCCCCAAGATGGGATCTCTTGGTTACAGAAGGTTGCGGCGGTGGAAATAGGGTTTCGTGGTGCTCCTGGATGTTTGCGGGGTATATGGATATATATATAGGAGGAAGAAGTATGTCGGTGGAGAAACGAGGGGCCCACGAGGGTGGAGGGCGTGCCTAGGGGGTGGGAGCCCCCCTGCCGCATGGACTCCTCGATTTTTTCTTGACATCCACTCCAAGTCTCCTCGATCACGTTTATTCCCAAAATAACGCTCCCAAAGGTTTCATTCCGTTTGGACTCCATTTGATATTCCTTTTCGGCGAAACTCTAAAATAGGCAAAAAACAACAATTTGGGCTAGGCCTCCGGCTAATAGGTTAGTCCCAAAAATAATATAAAAGTGTAAAAATGAGCCCATTAACGTCCAAAATAGATAATATAATAGCATGGAGCAATTAAAAATTATAGATACGTTGGAGACGTATCACAACCCTAGATCCTCCCGGTGTCGATATAAACCGAAGGACTTAGTCCGGAGGGAGATAGATTCATTACCATAGCCATACAAGCTAGACCTCTAGGGTTTAGCCATTACGATCTCGTGGTAGATCAACTCTTGTAATACTCATATTCATCAAGATCAATCAAGCATGACGTAGGGTATTACCTCCATAGAGAGGGCCCATACCTGGGTAAACATCGTGTCGCCTGTCTCCTGTTACCATCGACCTTAGACGCACAGTTCGGGACCCCTACCCGAGATCCGCCGGTTTTGACACCGACACCAGCAGTAGCAGGAGGAATAGGCACATGAACGCCTTCAAGTGGTTGAGTGAAGTTTTGGAAGGCATCATTGTCTTCACGAACAGGCTCCTTGGCAGGCACAGGATATATGTCTTTGATGTCTACTACACAACCTTCTTCTTGTAGACATTGTTGGGCCTCCAAGTGTAGAGGTTTGTAGGATAGTAGCGAATTTCCCTCAAGTGGATGACCTAAGGTTTATCAATCTGTGGGAGGCGTAGGATGAAGATGGTCTCTCTCAAACAACCCTGCAACCAAATAACAAAGAGTCTCTTGTGTCCCCAACACACCCAATACAATGGTAAATTGTATAGGTGCACTAGTTCGGCGAAGAGATGGTGATACAAGTGCAATATGGATGTTAGATATAGGTTTTTGTAATCTGAAAATATAAAAACAGCAAGGTAGCAAGTGGTAAAAGTGAGCGTAAACGGTATTGGTATGCTAGGAAACAAGGCCTAGAGTTCATACTTTCACTAGTGCAAGTTCTCTCAACAATAATAACATAATTGGATCATATAACTATCCCTCAACATGCAACAAAGAGTCACTCCAAAGTCACTAATAGCGGAGAACAAATGAAGAGATTATTGTAGGGTGCGAAACCACCTCAAAGTTATCCTTTCTTGATAGTGCAACTATCCCTTGGTGGTTTTGGTAATTCCTAACAACATATAGCTCATTGAGCTAATGCTACTTCAAGATAAACATTTCAGGAAAGCTCAATGATTGGCATGGCATGGATGAGAAATGTGGACCCCTCAAAATGCTAAGGACAAAGGATT
The DNA here is from genome assembly GCF_002162155.2 of Triticum dicoccoides. Taxonomy (NCBI): domain Eukaryota; kingdom Viridiplantae; phylum Streptophyta; class Magnoliopsida; order Poales; family Poaceae; genus Triticum; species Triticum dicoccoides. Next base: position 207,630,975 of record NC_041382.1, read on the forward strand.
GGCTCAAGCTCAAAGCTCAGGACTCTACATTTTTTCATTTTTAGTGATACAAGATCACATTGAGTCCATAGGTAAAGCCAATACTATCAAGAGGGGGTGAGGTGTTTCTTAATGAGTTTCTTGCTGAAAGTGCTTAGCTATATGCTCCAAAAACCCTCAACTACTTTCTCACATCCACATATGTCCCAAACCAAAAGTCAAACTCGGCCCCACCGAATCTGTCTATCCGCCGCCACCGAGTTCAGTTGACATAGCCACTGCCAGAAACCCTAGTCTTTTCGGTCTTACTGATAGGGATCTTGGTCTCATCGAGATGGGATTGTAATCTCTATGTTTCCCTTCGTAATGTTTCGGTCAAACTGAGATGAGCGATCAGTCCCATCGAGATTGCAATGCAAACTCTCTGTTTCCCTTTCGTAATGTTTCGGTACAACCGAGATGAGCGAATAGGTCCCACCAAGTTTGCCTGACCAACTCTCTGTTTGTCTATTACCAAAATTGGTCCCATCGAGTTTGTGTAATCGCTCTCACCGAGATTACGTTATGCCCTAACCCTAACAAAATCGGTCTCACCCTGTTGACATGTCGCTCCCACCGAAAATCCTAACGGTCACATTATGAACTAAATCGATCTGACTGTGACGCCCCCGATTTGACTGTACACTAATCATACACGCAAACATGTACGATCAAGATCAGGGACTCACGAGAAGATATCACAACACAACTCTACAAATAAAATAAGTCATACAAGCATCATATTACAAGCCAGGGGCCTCGAGGGCTCGAATACAAGAGCTCGATCATAGACGAGTCAGCGGAAGCAACAATATCTGAGTACAGACATAAGTTAAACAAGTTTGCCTTAAGAAGGCTAGCACAAACTGGGATACAAATCGAAAGAGGCGCAGGCCTCCTGCCTGGGATCCTCCTAAACTACTCCTGGTCGTCGTCAGCTGACTGCACGTAGTAGTAGGCACCTCCCGAGTAGTAGTAGTCGTCATCGACGGTGGCGTCTGGCTCCTGGGCTCCAACATCTGGTTGTAGCAATCGAGTATAGAAAGGGGGAAAATAGGGAGCAAAGCAACCGTGAGTACTCATCCAAACTACTCGCAAGCAAGGAGCTACACTACATATGTATGCATTGGTATCAAATGGAATAAGGGTATCATATGTGGACTGAACTGCAGAAAGCCGGAATAAGAGGGGGATAGCTAGTACTATCGAAGACTACGCTTCTGGCCACCTCCATCTTGCAGCAGAAGAAGAGAGTAGATGGTAAGTTCACCAAGTAGCATCGCATAGCATAATCCTAACCGATGATCCTCTCCTCGTCGCCCAGTTAGAGAGCGACCATCGGGTTGTATGTGGCACTTGGAAGGGCGTGTTTTATTAAGTATTTGGTTCTAGTTGTCATAAGGTCAAGGTACAACTCCGGGTCGTCCTCTTACCGAGGGACATGGCTATTCAAATAGATCAACTTCCCTGCAGGGGTGCACCACATAACCCAACACGCTCGATCCCATTTGGCCGAATACACTTTTCTGGGTCATGTCCAGCCTTAGAAGATCAACATGTCGCAGCCCTACCTAGGCACAACAGAGAGGTCAGCACGCCGGTCTTAATTCTATGGCGCAGGGGTCTGGGCCCATCGCCCTTTGCACACCTGCACGTTGCGAACGCGGCCAGAAGCAGAACCCATCCTAGCAGGCGTTCCAGTCTAATCCGGCGCGCGCCGCTCAGTCGCTGACGTCACGAAGGCTTCGGTTGATACCATGATGTCGAGTGCCCATAACTGTCCCCACGTAGATGGTTAGTGCGTATAGGCCAGTGGCCAGACTCAGATCAAATACCAAGATCTCGTTAAACGTGTTAAGTATCCGCGAATGCCGACCGGGGCCAGGCCCACCTCTCTCCTAGGTGGTCTCAACCCGCCCTTTCGCTCCGCCACAAAGTAACAGTCGGGGGCCGTCGGGAACCCAGGCCACCTCTACCGGGATGGAGCCACCTGCCCCTTCAGCCCCAACTCCGAACAGTACCACAGGTAATGTAAAAGTGTAAAGTGTATAGTATATGCCCGTGATCACCTCCCGAAGTGATCACGGCCCAGTAGTATAGCATGGCAGACGGACAAGAGTGTAGGGCCACTGATGGAACACTAGCATCCTATACTAAGCATTAGGATTGCGGGTAAAGGTAACAACAGTAGTAGCAAGGACAGGCTATGCATCAGAATAGGATTAACGGAAAGCAGTAACATGCTACACTACTCTAAGGCAAGCAGTATAGAGAAGGGTAGGCGATATCTGGTGATCAAGGGGGGGCTTGCCTGGTTGCTCTAGCAAGAGAGAGGGGTCATCAACACCGTAGTCGTACTGGGTAGCAGCGGCATCGATCTTGTTGTCTAGCGAGAGAAGAGGGGGGAGAAACAATAAATATTAAGCAAACAGATGCATAGCGATGCATGACATGACAAGTAGCGGTGCTAGGGGTGCCCTAGCGCGGTATGAGGTGGTGCCGGTGAAGGGGGAAACATCCGGGAAAATATCCCCGGTGTTTCGCGTTTTCGGACAGATGAACCGAAGGGGGAAAGTTGCATGTTCACTATGCTAGGGATGCGTGGCGGACGAACGGGCTGCGTATCGAGAATCGTCTCGTCGTTCTGAGCAACTTTCATGTACAAAGTTTTTTCATCTGAGCTACGGTTTATTTTATATGATTTTCTAAAGTTTTAAAGCATTTTTAGAATTAACAGAATTAGTTTAATTTAGAAAATGCCATTATGATGTCATCATGAGGTCAGCGTGATGTCATCAGTCAACCAGTCAATTGACTTAGTCAAACTAAATGGAGGGTCCCACTGTCATTGGCTGTTTGTTAACAAAGTAATTAAACAAGGTTAATTAGTTTAGTTAAATGATTAGGTTAATTAAATACAATTAATTAAGTTAATTAATCTTTAAGTTAATTAATTAATTGTTTTATTTTTATTTTTATTTTATATATTTTTAATTATTTTTAAAATTTTTTTACGTTTTCATTTTAACAGGGGGTGCACGAATGGAGCCCCGGGGGCGCCGGGTCCGGGCGGCGCCGCGGGGCAGTAGCAGGTCGGCGGGGAGCAGCTGGGGTGAGTGGGCTCATGGCCGATGAGGGCTCGTGAGTGCGCGGCGGCAGCAGCAAAAGGGGGGCGGCGGCTAGAGCCAGCGGGCCAGGGGAGGCGCCCAGGACGAGCTGCCAGTGGCAGTGATGCAACACAACAGAAACAGCCGCAGTTCGCAACAAGGAGCTGGGGGAAGAGGCGCGACCAGGCGCTAGGCCTGGATCTGCGAGGGGCGCGCGACACACGCAACCGGGCGCGGCGAGCGCGTTGCGAGGGCGCGTCCGGGCACGGACGGCGGCCAAGATGCGCGGCGACGGGGCAGCAGGAGGACGCGGCCATGGCAGCAGGCAGGGGGAGCAATGAGCAGCGGCATGGTGAGGCGGGGCCGGCAAAGGCGAGACAGGTGAAAAGGGGAGGGGGAAGCTCACAGGGGCCGTAGGGGACTGGGCAGCGGCGTGGG
>NC_041382.1:207635134-207642391 GCF_002162155.2 Triticum dicoccoides
TCGGTCGTCTAGGGTTAGGTCGGGCGGCGGCTGGGCCGATTGGACCGGCCTAGTGGGTCCAGAGGCCAGCTGGGCCGTGGCCCAGTGGGGGGGGGGTTCTTCTATTCCTTTTTTTGTTCTTTGTTAGTTTGTTTTCTATTTTTATATTTTCTTTTCTTTCTTATTTGGAGTTTCTTTTATTTTTAGTTTTATAAAAATTACCACCAGTGCCTAAATTTGTATTTATCAGCAAACTACTATGAGATTAATTCTTAACCCATAACAAAATAGTTTTAGCATTTTATAAATTCAATAGGCATTTGTTTAATTGTTTTCACTACTATTTTAATTGTTTTAGAGCCTTTGAACATTTTATCAAAGTTTGGTTTCTCCACCTTAATTACTTACGATTTATTTGACACGACCCAAACATTTTAGTTTTGATATTTGAGAATTTTACTGTTTGCCTATATTTTAAATTTTAATTTGAATCATTTTTTGAACTAGCTCAAGTTTATCAACAGTAACCGAGGTGACGTGGCACTTATTAGCAGAGGTTTACTGTAGCTTGATTATCCGGGCGTCACAATTCTCCTCCACTACAAGAAATCTCATCCCGAGATTTAAGAGGTAGAGTAAGGGGGAAAGGTCTGGTTACGAAATTATACGGATCTCCTCAATCTTGGCTGCTCTTCTCGAAGAGATCGATCCATTACATTGATGTCTTTATTCCACTGATTCAGGTCATCATTATGAAGTCGTCATCCTTTCTTCGGGGGTTCCTTCGTACTTATGAATAGGTAACGGGGCAGATCGGGAATGACAGAATGCTATATGGGTAATAATTTGGGATTAACCCATGCATGAGCATATGAGTACCCCTCGAGTTGAACAATTAAAACACATCGAGAGTAAAGTTCGAAGGTACAATAAGAAGTTTCAAGCACATAGGCAATCGTTCGACGCTTGATACGAAATGTGAAAGGGGTTCAGAGCAATGGGAATAAGTATTGCGTCTGATACCAGAATAGATCACTAGGCAGGTGGCTCGTGAACTACATACGATTCAAGCTCTAGGAATAACTTTGCCAACAGGGTGTACAGGAGAGTCAGGTTTCGATCCTGTGGAACTATGGGTTATGGGCCCACCATGTGGTTCAAGGTAGAAAGGGGGCTGACATCTTGCACGATCATTAAAGCATGGCACGACAGAGGATAGTCTGTCAGTTATGTCGGCAACAACATCGGTACAAACGGTGAAGGGATGAAGAGAACCATTTTCCTGCTCGTCGAATGAGGCGGACCAGTAGGAAAGATTCTCGTCCATCGGTGGTTATAGGAATGCCATCAACAAAAGTAACAGGGTCTTTCTAACAGAGTGGTACAACGAGGTGTTTACATAAGCAGGGATATATTATTGCTTATATAATTAGATATCACAAGAAGGTTTAAACAAACCAATGGAAAGGAAAAGTGATTATCAGGTTTAAACAAAACAATGGAAAGGAAAATGTGTTTAAACACATATTTCAAGGGTATATTCTTCCCAAGGACAAGCAGAACATAGTATCCATGACAGGATATAATGTAAAACTCTTTAGGTAGGGGAGTGAATTTTCATGACATTACCCGTACAACGATGTTTGGATAATTGAGCAGGAAACATTTAACATTATGCCTTCAATGTTCTTGTTGAAAATTGGAGTACCATATATATGCTTCGAGGTAGCATTGACATGGTCTTCAGGAAAAGGTCAGACTTTGGAAACACAAAGGATCCATCAGGAATAACTTGTAGAATAAGTCTTACAATTTCCTCATGGAAGAATGGATAACCTTGCTGAAAAGGAATCTATAACCATAGGGCCTCCGGCCGGGTGGGCTAAGAACGACATCCTTGATATAAAAGATGGTAATACTCCAAGGTAAAGAAGAACAAATGTTGGATAGCAAGGACTCAAGGTATAACACAGAACACGAACAAGTTTGTGTTGGAGGGAAGCCAATAAAGTTGTCGATGATAACACAATTCATCGAGGGGCAAGGATGGTATTTCTCATCATGAATTCAATTGATATCCTGGAATAACTCATAATGTTGATGATGATCATGACAATTTTTTGTCGAGAGGTTTCATGAAGATGTAATCGGTCGGCGATGACATCAAGTCAAAGGAATGATGAAGCGAAAGGTTATTGGAACCATGGGTATGACACAAACTTGAAATCAAGTTTGCTGTTCGAGGAGAATTTATTTGACGAGGAAGATCGACGCATGATTAGTTCATCATCAAAAATTGTGCTCCGGGAAAAAGAACTAGGTAGAACAGTTAAAATTTAGCACGATAAGGATATAGCCAATCAGGAAAATTACTTACAGTTATCGTATCGGAGCGCGGAATCGATTCGCTTATGGATGTTCTCGGTTGACGACGACCCAGAACTCGTGGAGTCACTATGATAGGGAAGGTACTACTTCATGAGAAATTCATAAGATATATCCTCGAGATACCATGGGGGTAATACAAGAAGGCAGATCAAAATATAGGTTGGGCAGGCATATTGATCTGCAGAAGGCAAGTACTCTAACATGTCCGAGAAAAGGAATCAAGAAGAAAATATGGTCAAAACCATGATTGCAAAGGACCAAACATAGATACAGGACGAACTTATAACAAGGGGATTATTGTCATTTACAAGAAGCTTCGATGATAAGTTTCACATCAGGTCCATGGGCATGAACGCAAAGGCTCAAGGTCGACTCCCACTTCTTCAATGCATAACCTATCATTCACTTCTTGTTTCTTTTCGAAATGGCATTAGTTGTTGAAAGTTTTACCTGGTGCAGTACCAGATAAGTATGACCCGTGAAATCTTTCGGGTTCACATGGATTAGGGAAGGCGTAGGTTCAACCCATCAGGGCATCTTAGGAACATATACCACAAACTTCGGAGTAAATAACACAAGCTCTCTAGTAGAGCATGATTGAGAAAGCAGATGATACAATTTACCAAAGACTTTATATATCCGTGGAAAGGCTCACAAGTTTAATGAATACAAAGGACACTGTCGGATAAAATCCGACAAGAGGGTCTGGTGGTCCACAAGGGATCTGATGTGAGCATCGGTAGTCAACCAGTGGAATAAAGAATGCAAGGAGATCAGATTATAGAAACAACTGACTAACTCAAAGCTCAAATGCAAAGGAATTATTAATTCCAAGACAAGGGATCAGAAGCAATGCTCTGATTAGGGATGGATAAGTTAAATAGCCTTAGGGGTACAATCGATGGCAACATTTGATTGGTCGAGATCCAACTCATGTTTAAAATGATGTCTGAGTCGGAAGGATAAATTCCAGGGAACAACTGATGATTGTGTGCATTCACACACATGTTGAATCAAAAGGATCAGAATGGCAATCACAATTTTTTTTAAAGTAAATTGCTAGACCAATGGAATTAGCCGGAATGCAAGTATGCAAGAATTCCAAGAACAACGGGTTGTTGAGGATTTTCGAAAGATCAAATAGTATTTCGAAGTCTTTTGCGGAACACAAGAACAACTGGGAATGAGTGGATACTCGATAAGTCTGAGGAATTATCTGTAGGGGTATTTCTGCGGCAAGGAACTACAAAGCGGTGGGCGCAAATGATTCTCGAATTATCAAAGAAATTTTCAGAGTATCAAGTAGTAACAGGGGCAACTAGGGACAAAGGTAAGAACGACAAGTGTAAGCAGTTATCCATAAGGGTTTATTTGTGGTCAGGAATAGCAAAAGGGGTGGGCACAAGGTCTCGAGAGAATAACAGAGAGTATCTTTGGAATCTTCAGGTGCAGCAGGTGATCATCTAGAGTGAAGGGGCTCTTCGGGAGAAGGTATTTACGAGAACCTAGAGTTAGAGTTAGCAAAATCATTTAACCCGAATAGAAGAGAGATCAGAGTCCCAGAGTAAGGATCGAGGAGTAAAAGATCCTAATACCACCCAGATGGCGACGTGGGCCCGTAAGGCACACAACCATGTTAGTAAAAGTTTTTGTAATGTCTAGACTCGACTTAGGCCAAGGAGTGTGGAAGGGCGATTCCTACAGGCAGTCGGCTCAGATACCAACTTGTGACGCCCCCGATTTGACTGTACACTAATCATACACGCAAACGTGTACGATCAAGATCAGTGACTCACGGGAAGATATCACAACACAACTCTACAAATAAAATAAGTCATACAAGCATCATATTACAAGCCAGGGGCCTCGAGGGCTCGAATACAAGAGCTCAATCATAGACAAGTCAGCGGAAGCAACAATATCTGAGTACAGACATAAGTTAAACAAGTTTGCTTAAGAAGGCTAGCACAAACTGGGATACAGATCAAAAGAGGCGCAGGCCTCTTGCCTGGGATCCTCCTAAACTACTCCTGGTCGTCGTCAGCGGGCTGCACGTAGTAGTAGGCACCTCCCGAGTAGTAGTAGTCGTCGTCGACGGTGGCGTCTGGCTCCTGGGCTCCAACGTCTGGTCGCGGCAATCGAGCATAGAAAGGGGGAAAAGAGGGAGCAAAGCAACCGTGAGTACTCATCCAAAGTACTCGCAAGCAAGGAGCTACACTACATATGTATGCATTGGTATCAAATGGAATAAGGGTATCATATGTGGACTGAACTGCAGAAAGCCGGAATAAGAGGGGCATAGCTAGTACTATCGAAGACTACGCTTCTGGCCACCTCCATCTTGCAGCAGAAGAAGAGAGTAGATGGTAAGTTCACCAAGTAGCATCACATAGCATAATCCTAACCGATGATCCTCTCCTCGTCGCCCTGTTAGAGGCGACCACCGGGTTGTATGTGGCACTTGGAAGGGTGTGTTTTATTAAGTATTCGATTCTAGTTGTCATAAGGTCAAGGTACAACGTCGGGTCGTCCTTTTACCGAGGGAGACAGCTATTCGAATAGATCAACTTCCCTGCAGGGGTGCACCACATAACCCAACACGCTCGATCCCATTTGGCCGGACACACTTTTCTGGGTCATGCCCGGCCTCGGAAGATCAACACGTCGCAGCCCTACCTAGGCACAACAGAGAGGTCAGCACGCCGGTCTAAATCCTATGGCGCAGGGGTCTGGGCCCATCGCCCTTTGCACACCTGCATGTTGAGAACGCGGCCGGAAGCAGACCTGGCCTAGCAGGCGTTCTAGTCCAATCCGGCGCGCGCCGCTCAGTCGCTGATGTCACGAAGGCTTCGGCTGATACCACGACGTCGAGTGCCCATAACTGTCCCCGCGTAGATGGTTAGTGCGTATAGGTCAGTGGCCAGACTCGGATCAAATACCAAGATCTCGTTAAACATGTTAAGTATCCGTGAACGCCGACCGGGGCCAGGCCCACCACTCTCCTAGGTGGTCTCAACCTGCCCTGTCGCTCCGCCACAAAGTAACAGTCGGGGGCCTTCGGGAAACCAGTCCCACCTCTACCGGGATGGAGCCACCAGCCCCTTCAGCCCCCAACTCCGAACAGTACCACAGGTAATGTAAAAGTGTAAAGTGTATAGTATATGCCCGTGATCACCTCCCGAAGTGATCACGGCCCAGTAGTATAGCATGGCAGATGGACAAGAGTGTAGGGCCACTGATGGAACACTAGCATCCTATACTAAGCATTAGGATTGCAGGTAAAGGTAACAACAGTAGTAGCAAGGACAGGCTATACATCAGAATAGGATTAACGGAAAGCAGTAGCATGCTACACTACTCTAATGCAAGCAGTATAGAGAAGAGTAGGCGATATCTGGTGATCAAGGGGGGTTTGCCTGGTTGCTCTGGCAAGAGAGAGGGGTCATCAACACCGTAGTCGTACTGGGTAGCAGCGGCGTCGATCTCGGTGTCTAGTGAGAGAAGAGGGGGGAGAAACAATGAATATTAAGCAAACAGATGCATAGCGATGCATGACATGACAAGTAGCGGTGCTAGGGGTGCCCTAACGCGGTATGAGGTGGTACCGGTGAAGGGGGAAACATCCGGGAAAATATCCCCGGTGTTTCGCGTTTTCGGACAGATGAACCAGAGGGGGAAAGTTGCGTGTTCACTATGCTAGGGATGCGTGGCGGACGAATGGGCTGCGTATCCAGAATCGTCTCGTCGTTCTGAGCAACTTTCATGTACAAAGTTTTTTCATGTGAGCTACGGTTTATTTTATATGATTTTCTAAAGTTTTAAAGCATTTTTAGAATTAACAGAATTAGTTTAATTTAGAAAATGCCATTGTGATGTCAGCATGAGGTCAGCGTGATGTCATCAGTCAACCAGTCAATTGACTTAGTCAAACTAACTGGAGGGTCCCACTGTCATTGGTTGTTTGTTAACAAAGTAATTAAACAAGGTTAACTAGTTTAGTTAAATGATTAGGTTAATTAAATACAATTAATTAAGTTAATTAATCTTTTAATTAATTAATTATTTTTATTTTTATTTTTATTTTATATATTTTTAATTCTTTTTTTACGTTTTCATTTTAACAGGGGGCGGGCGAATGGAGCCGAGGGGATGCCGGGTCCGGGCGGCGCCGCGGGGCAGCAGCAGGTCGGCGGGGAGCGGCTGGGGTGAGTGGGCTCATGGCCGACGAGGGATCGTGAGTGTGCGGCGGCAGCAGCAAAAGGGGGGCGGCGGCTAGAGCCAACAGGCCAGGGGAGGCGCCCGGGATGAGCTGCCGGCGGCAATGATGCAACACAGCAGCAACAGCCGCAGTTCGCAACAGGGAGCTGGGGGAAGAGGCGCGACCGGGAGCTAGGCTTGGATGTGCGAGGGGCGTGCGACACACGCAACCAGGCGCGGCGAGCGCGTTGCGAGGGCGCGTCCGGGCGCGGACGATGGCCAAGATGCGCGGCGACGGGGCGGCAGGAGGACGCGGCCATGGCAGCAGGCAGGGGGAGAAATGAGCAGTGGCATGGTGAGGCGGGGCCGGCGAAGGCGACACAAGTGAAAAGGTAAGGGGAGGGGGAAGCTCACAGGGGCCGTAGGGGACTGGGCAGCGGCGTGGGGAGGAGGACAGGGACGACTGCGACGCCGGAGAGGACGGCGAGGCGGAGGTGCGTCGAGCTCCGGGCGGCGAGGATTGGCGATGGGTGGTGACGTCAGCCTCGGGGCGCCGCGGGTGTCGGGGGCAAGGCGGGGAGGCGACGGTGACGAGGCCCGGCGCGTCAAGGCCGTGAGCCACAACGACGACGGGAAGGAGGTCCGACGTGGTCAGGGTCGGGCGGCGTCGGGCGGAGCGGTCGGTGTCGAGGG
>NC_041382.1:207642748-207667876 GCF_002162155.2 Triticum dicoccoides
TTTTGTTCTTTGTTAGTTTGTTTTCTGTTTTTGTATTTTCTTTTCTTTCTTATTTGGAGTTTCTTTTATTTTTAGTTTTATAAAAATTACCACTAGTGCCTAAATTTGTATTTATCAGCAAACTACTATGAGATTAATTCTTAACCCATAATAAAATAGTTTTAGCATTTTATAAATTCAATAGGCATTTGTTTAATTGTTTTCACTACTGTTTTAATTGTTTTAGAGCCTTTGAACATTTTATCAAAGTTTGGTTTTTCCACCTTAATTACTTACGATTTATTTGACACGACCCGAACATTTTAGTTTTGATATTTGAGAATTTTACTGTTTGCCTATATTTTAAATTTTAATTTGAATCAATTTTTTGAACTAGCTCGAGTTTGTCAACAATAACCGAGGTGACGTGGCACTTATTAGTAGAGGTTTACTGTAGCTTGATTATCCGGGCGTCACACTGACCAAGTTTCACGATTCGGTCCCATCGAGTTTGGTAAATTGTGTGTAACGGTTAGATTTTGTGTGGAGGCTATATGTACCCCTCCACCCACTCTTCATTCGTGGAGAGAGCCATCAGACCATGCCTACACTTCCAACATACATTTTCTGAGAGAGAACCACCTACACTTGTGTTGAGGTCAAGATATTCCATTCCAACCACATAAATCTTGATCTCTAGCCTTCCCCAAGTTGCATTCTACTCAAATCATCTTTCCACCAAATCCTATCCTATGAGAGAGAGTTGAGTGTTGGGGAGACTATCATTTGAAGCAAAAGATAAAGGAGTTCATCATCAACACACCATTTGTTACCTCTTGGAGAGTGGTGTCTCCTAGATTGGTTATGTGTCACTTGGGAGCCTCCGTCAAGATTGTGGAGTTGAACCAAGAAGTTTGTAAGGGCAAGGAGATTGCCTACTTCGTGAAGATCTACCCTAGTGAGGCAAGTCCTTCGTGGGCGACGGCCATGGTGGGATAGACAAGGTTGCTTCTTCGTGGACCCTTCGTGGACTTGCGCAATCGTTACCCTTTGTGGGTTGAAGTCTCCATCAACGTGGATGTACGATAGCACCACCTGTCAGAACCACGCCAAAAATCTCCGTGTCTACATTGTGTTTGCTCCCTCCAAACTCCTCCCTTTACCTTCATATGCATTTTTTTTTACTTTCTGCTGCTATACTCTTAGAATTGCATGTGTAGGTTGATTGCTTGACTTGTGCTAAGTTGCTAAAATCTGCCAAGAATTAAAATTGGGAAAAGGCTAGATTTTTATTTGGTCAAGTAGTCTAATCACCCCCCCTCTAGACATACTTTCGATCCTACATTTCTGATCGATCTATTCAAGAGCCCGTAGTAAAATAACACGAAGCTATTCTTTCCGTTCAATCTATCCTAGAGTTCGTACTAGAATAACACCTTAAGACACAAATCAACCAAAACCCTAATGTCACCTAGATACTCCAGTGTCACCTAAAGTATCCGTGGGTATGATTATACGATATGCATCACACAATCTCAGATTCATCTATTCAACCAACACAAAGAACTTCAAAGAGTGCCCCAAAGTTTCTACCGGAGAGTCAAGACGAAAACATGTTCCAACCCCTATGCATAAGTTCATGAGGTCACGGAACTCGCAAGTTGATCACCAAAACATAAATCAAGTGGATCACGTGAATATCCCATTGTCACCACAGATAAGCACATGCAAGACATACATCAAGTGTTCTCAAATCCTTAAAGACTCAATCCGATAAGATAACTTCAAAGGGAAAACTCAATCAATTACAAGAGAGTAGAGGGGGAGAAACATCATAAGATCCAACTATAATAGCAAAGCTCACGATACATCAAGATCGTGCCAAATCAAGAACACGAGAGAGAGAGAGATCAAACACATAGCTACTGGTACATACCCTCAGCCCCGAGGGTGAACTACTCCCTCCTCGTCATGGAGAGCGCCGAGATGATGAAGATGGTCATCGGAGAGGGATTCTCCCCTCCGGCAGGGTGCCGGAACGGGTCTATATTGGTTTTCGGTGGCTACGGAGGCTTGCGGCGGCGGAACTCCCGATCTAGGTTATTTTCTGGAGGTTTCTGTATTTATAGGAATTTTTGGCGTCGGGAACAAGTCAGGGGGGTCTCCGAGTCGTCCACGAAATAGGGGGGCGCGCCCGGGGGGGTAGGGCGCGCCCCCCAGCCTTGTGGATGGCCCGGGACTCTTCTGGCCCAACTCTTTTACTCCAGGGGCTTCTTTTGGTCCATAAAAAATCATCAAAAATTGGCACGTCAATTGGACTCCGTTTGATATTCCTTTTCCACGATACTCAAAAACAAGGAAAAAACAGAAACTGGCACTGGGCTCTAGGTTAATAGGTTAGTCTCAAAAATCATATAAAATAGCATATAAATGCATATAAAACATCCTAGATGGATAATATAATAGCATGGAACAATCAAAATTATAGATACGTTGGAGACGTATCAAGCATCCCCAAGCTTAATTCCTGCTCGTCCTCGGGTAGGTAAATGATGAAATTAGAATTTTTGATGTGGAATGCTACCTAACATAATTTTCAATGTAATTCTCTTTATTGTGGCATGAATATTCAGATCCATAAGATTCAAGACAAAATTTTAATATTTACATAAAAACAATAATACTTCAAGCATACTAACCAAGCAATTATGCCTTGTCAAAATAACATGGCCAAAGAAAGCTATTCCTACAAAAACATATAGTCTGGCTATGCTCTATCTTCATCACACGAAATATTTAAATCATGCACAACCCCGATGACAAGCCAAGCAATTGTTTCATACTTTTGATGTTCTCAAACTTTTTTAATCTTCACGCAATACATGAGCGTGAGCCATAGACATAGCACTATAGGTGAAATAGAATGCTGGTTGTGGAGAAGACAAAAAGGAGAAGATAGTCTCACATCAACTAGGCGTATCAACGGGCTATGGAGATTCCCATCAATAGATATCAATGTGAATGAGTAGGGATTTCCATGCAACATATGCACTAGAGCTATAAGTGTATGAAAGCTCAAAAAGAAACTAAGTGGGTGTGCATCCAACTCGCTTGCTCACGAAGACCTAGGGCATTTTGAGGAAGCCCACCATTGGAATATACAAGCCAAGTTCTATAATGAAAAATTCTCACTAGTATATGAAAGTGACAAAATAGGAGACTCTCTAACATGAAGATCATGGTGTTACTTTGAAGCACAAGTGTGAAAAAAGGGTAGTAGCATTGCCCCTTCTCTCTTTTTCTCTCATTTTTATTTGGGCCTTTTCTCTCATTTTTGTGGCCTCTTTTTTCTCTTTTTTTGTTCGGAGTCTCATCCCGACTTGTGGGGGAATCATAGTCTCCATCGTCATTTCCTCACATGGGACAATGCTCTAATAATGATGATCATCACACTTTTATTTACTTACAACTCAAGAATTACAACTCGATACTTAAAATACAATATGACTCCATGTGAATGCCTCCGGCGGTGTACCGGGATGTGCAATGAATCAAGAGTGACATGTATGAAAAATTATGAACAGTGGCGTTTGCCACAAATACAATGTCAACTACATGATCATGCGAAGCAATATGACAATGATGGTGCGTGGCATAATAAACGGGACGGTGGAAAGTTGCATGGCTATATATCTCGGAATGGCTATGGAAATGCCATAAAAGGTAGGTATGGTGGCTGTTATGAGGAAGGTAAATGGTGGGTTTATGGTACCGGTGAAAGTTGCGTGGTACTAGAGAGGCTAGCAATGGTGGAAGGGTGAGAGCGCGTATAATCCATGGACTCAACATTAGTCATAAAGAACTCACATACTTATTGCAAAAACCTATTAGTTATCAAAACAAAGTACTACGCGCATGCTCCTAGGCAGATAGATTGGTAGGAAAAGACCATCGCTCGTCCCCGACCGCCACTCATAAGGAAGGCAATCAAAAAATTAAATCATGCTCCGACTTCATCACATAACGGTTCACCATATGTGCATGCTACGGGAATCACAAACTTTAAGTCAAGTATCTCTCAAATTCACAACTACTCAACTAGCATGACTCTAATATCATCATCTTCATATCTCAAAACAATCATAAGAATTCAAACTTCTCATAGTATTCAATGCACTTTGTATGAACGTTTTTATTATATCCCTCTTGGATGCCCATCATATTAGGACTAATTTCATAAACAAAGCAAATTACCATGCTGTTCTAAAAGACTCTCAAAATAATATAAGTGAAGTATGAGAGATCAATAATTTCTATAAAATAAAACCACCGCCGTGCTCTAAAAGGATATAAGTGAAGCACTAGAGCAAATGACAAACTACTCTGAAATATATAAGTGAAGATCAATGAGTAGTCGAATAATTATGCAACTATGTGAAGACTCTCTAATATTTAAGAATTTCAGATCTTGGTATAGTATTCAAACAGCAAGCAAAACAAAATAAAATAAAATGACGCTCCAAGCAAAACACATATCATGTGATGAATAAAAATATAGCTCCAAGTTACCGATGAACGAAGACGAAAGAGGGGATGCCATCCGGGGTATACCCAAGCTTAGGCTCTTGGTTGTCCTTGAATATTACCTTGGGGAGCCTTGGGCATCCCCAGGCTCTTGCCACTCCTTATTCCATAGTCCATCGAATTTTTACCCAAAACTTGAAAACTTCACAACACAAAACTTAACAGAAAACTCGTAAGCTCTGTTAGTATAAGAAAATAAATCACCACTTAGGTACTGTTGTGAACTCATTCTAAATTCATATTGGTGTATATCTACTGTATTCCAACTTCTCTATGGTTCATACCCTCCGATACTACTCATAGATTCATCAAAATAAGCAAACAACACAATGAAAACAGAATCTATCAAAAACAGAACAGTCTGTAGTAATCTGGAGGTTTTAAATACTTCTGTAGCTCCAAAAATTCTGAAAACTTAGGAAGACCAAAATAATTTGTATATTGATCTACTGCAGTTGGAATTGGTATTTTATCGCTCTCTGGTACGAAATGAAAATTATTTTCATGAACGCATACTTTCTGTTTTTATCAGCAAGATCAAACAACAATCACCCAAGAAGATCCTAAAGGCTTTACTTGGCACAAACACTAATTAAAACATAAAAAACGTAATCATAACAGAGGCTAGATAAATTATTCATTACTAAACAGGAACAAAAATTATAGAACAAAAATAAAATTGGGTTGCCTCTCAACAAGCGCTATCGTTTAACGCCCCTAGCTAGGCATGATGATTTCAATGATGCTCACATAAAAGATAAGATTTGAAACATAAAGTGGGCATCATGAAGAATATGACTAGCACACTTAAGTCTAACCCACTTCCTATGCATAGGGATTTTGTGAGCAAACAATTTATGGGAACAAGAATCAACTAGCATAGGAAAGCAAAACAAGCGTAGCTTCAAGATTTTCAACACATAGAGAGAAAATTTGATATTATTGCAATTCCTACAACCATATGTTCCTCCCTCATAATAATTTTCAGTAGCATCATGAATGAATTCAACAATATAACCATCACACAAAGCATTCTTTTCATGATCCACAAGCATAGAATTTTTATTACTTTCCACATAAGCAAAATTCTTCTTATCCGAAATAGTGGGAGTATCATAAGAAACTCGAATACTATAAATTGTTTCCACATTAAAAGAGTAATGTTTAGAAAAAGGGTAATCATAATCATGACCAGTTTTGTAAATATAATCATCACTACTTTTTATAACATAAGTATCATCACAATAATCATCATAAGTAGCAACTTTGTTCTCATCATAATCAATTGAAACCTCTTCCAAGATAGTGGAATCATTACTAAATAAAGTCATGACCTCTCCAAATCCACTTTCGTAATTATCATAATAAGATTCAACTCTCTCCAAAATAGTGGGATCATTACTTCCTAAAGTTGACACTCTTCCAAACCCACTTCCATTAATATAATCATCATAAATAGGAGGCATGCTATCATCATAATAAATTTGCTCATCAAAACTTGGGAGACTAAAAATGTCATCTTCATTAAACATAGCATGCCCAAGCTTGGAACAAACATTAATTGCAGCAAATAAATTCTCAAACATGTCATTCTCATCAAACATAGCATCCCCAAGCTTGGGCCTTTGCATATCATAAGCATAATCACTCTCGTCATTAATAGTATGGATAGCACCAATAGTATAGCAATTATCATCATCACAATGAGTAATAGGAGCAACATCATTTGGGAGGGATACATTTTTACCTTTGCTTCTCCGTCTTTTTTTCACATTATGTGTGGGTTTAATCCTCCTTTTGGAGCTCCTTATTAATGATATTGGTTGAATAGAAGGCTCCTCCTCGTTACCTGATTCATCATAAGAAATAATAGGAGGATATTGGGAAGTCTCTTCCCTTTCATTAGTATTCTCTTGATCTTCTATTTGTTTTCTTGTCTTTATGTAATTGGAAATATAAGGATTTTCAATGCAATTCACCGCATAATACATATAAATTTCCTCTAGATCAAAATCAAGAACTTTATCAAGGACAAATTCTGGAAGATCCTTAGTTATACGTTTCATTTCTTCATAACCCACAAGAAAACTAAGTTCATTATGATGTGCAAGGGAAATCAAGTCATCACAATTTTTGGACACGATTCGATCATAAAACAATTTGCATTGGATATTTAAATGACCACGTCATTGCAAAATTCACAAGGATGGCTAAGAAAATTTAAAATTTTAGCACAAACATCTAGCCTTTCTTGCAACCATTTAGTTTCTAAATACTTATGCCTCTTGCAAAATCTATCTTCCCTATTTGGTGTGTACTTGCAAACCCTATGCACTCCACAAAAATTGACATGCTTATAAGAGACATTTTCACCATGATTAGTGCAATCATCATTAGTACTATGGATATTCGAAGAGTTCGTACTAACAACATTTCAATCATGCTCATCATTCAAATATTTAGTGCCAAACATTTTAATGCATTCTTCTTGTAACACTTGAGCACAATTTTCCTTTCCATCATTTTCACGAAAGATATTAAAAAGATGAAGCATATGAGGCAACCTCAATTCCATTTTTTTGTAGTTTTCTTTTATAGACTAAACTAGTGATAAAACAAGAAACAAAAAGATTCGATTGCAAGATCTAAAGATATACCTTCAAGCGCTAACCTCCCCGACAACGGCGCCAGAGAAGAGCTTGATGTCTACTACACAACCTTCTTCTTGTAGACGTTATTGGGCCTCCAAGTGCAGAGGTTTGTAGGACACACATGAATATTGGCCCCAGTGTCAACCCACCAATCGGTGGACTGACAAACTGAAAGTACGGTAAACAGATTACCATACCTAGATGCCCCATCATTGTTGCTTAGAGTGACATTGACAGACTTGGACTTGTACTTGTTTGGGCACTTGTACTTGTTTGGGCACTTGTTTGCCTAGTGTTCCTCTGAACCACAAGTAAAATAACCATCTCTCTTTCTGTCTTTCTTCTTACCCTTCTTAAAGGTAGTATTCTGCTGGACAAAGTTCTTTCCCTTGAACTTGTGGGAATTCTTCTACCTTGAAGACGTTGGTAGCTCCATTCAGACGGGCATGGTTTGTCATCAGTTTGCACATTGAAATGGCACATGGAGCCGGATTAACCAGCGTATATTTTTGTGCAGCTCCACTAAAATCAAACAATGTCTTGAGTAGCATGGTGGATTTCGTATTTATATGTTGCAAAGCATTAAACACATTGGCAACTCCATTCAAGTAGATAGTCCGGTGGCTCAAGGTGATGACGAATGATTAGAGAACCATTCGATGTATTGTGCATGATGAAGTATTATGGAGGACATGAACCATCTGAACATTTTATGCAGTTCCACTAAAATCAAGCTGAGCATCCCTGTCTGCATAACAGAAAAAACATGGTGAATATAGTAGCGGTACTAGTTGATTAAACATACGCTTATAACTATAATCATCTTCATTATCTTAATAGGAAAAGATAGTGATACAATAGCTTGAATTAAACATTTATTCAAAACAATACAACAATATAAGTAGCACAACACAACAAAGCACAATCATGTGGATGAAGGCCGATACTGACCTCGTTTGTTATAGCTGCGTCGGCAACTGACTTGGTCATACCTTTCCTTGTGGAATGAATTTTGCACTCCACGTGTTGTTGAGTTGACCATGCTCTCTGCAGACTAGTCATGTCACCAGCGTCTACTAATACTCTGTAAAGCTTCTCGATTATTCCTTGTGTAATGTAGCGCAAATAGTGACTGCTTCTTTCAGCAAAGTGAAAAGACCAACTGGGCCCAATAATGCAACTGTTTGCCTTAAACACATTGGCTCCTTTTGTGCAGTTCAACTAAAATCAAAGTTGAAATAAAACCAAGCAAAAGTTTTGATATCCCTATATGCAACAATAGGTATAAGGGAAACAATTACTGAGAAATAATGGTTGATGACTTATACTCCTAGAAGAGAAAACATCTACCTTATCTTAATGGGAAACAAAGCAGGAGAGTAGCAATTCTCAATCAGTGTGATTTATTCATATTAACTGAGACATTATCTTAACAATGCCTTGTTTCAACATGTATAAAGAACGACAAAGCAGAAAAGTATCATTCCTAAAACAATGCGACCGATTCATATTAACAGAGACATTATCTTAACAATACCTTGGTTAAACATGTAGAAAGAACTACAAAGCAGGATAGTACCATTTGTAAAACACTGTAACTGATATATAATAATAGAGACATTATCTCAACAATACATTTCTTAAACATGTACTCCGGCCGATCCCTAACAGAAATGGTACTCCTGCCGATCCGTAACAAGTGTTGCAGTTTTGAACTAAGATTCAGTAGTTAATTCTGAGAGTGGCATTGCTTAATTTTACCAGTGGCATTAGATTAACAAAAAGCATAAACAGTTCCAGGGGAGAGTGGGCGCAACAACACCATGTGCTTCCATCTACTCATAAAGGGGTTGATGCAGAGTTTGTTGTAACAAAGCAACAAGCATCATGTCTGGGTTGGTCCCATTTTTGTTCACTATTTAATGGGAAATACATCAATACAGTAGCTTCAATTCAACATTTATTTAAAATAGTACCAATACAAGTAGCACAGCATCTCAAAGCACACTACACAATCATGTGGATGAAGGCCTGTACTGACCTTTCATGAGGCAGACAAGATAACATATGAATCTACCAACACGAATAGGAAATCCAAACTCATTTTGTGCAGTTCACTAAAATCAAGCAAAGTTGCTGGTGTGACATTTAAGTTCGCTATAGCAATTAGTTGAATAGATATCCCTGTTTTAATAGAGGCAAAAATGGAAACAATTACTGGCCAATAAAGGAGGATGAAACATACGACAACAAAAAGAAGCATCTAACTTATCTTGATGGGAAACAAAGAAGGACAGTAGCATTTCTAAAACGGTTGCATTTATTCATATTAATAGAGACATTCTCTTAAAAACAACATTTGTTAAAAATGTAATTTACTTTTAACAATGGCATTGTATGTTGCCAAGCAACATATCTGCGTTGGTCCTATATTTGTTCTCTTTGAATCTTTTTCCTATGTGAGGGCAGCAAATCTAGTCCTACACAAACTACCCGACCCCCTAGTCTCTTTCCTTTTTCAACAAAGAGATCGGTTCCTTACAGATGTGTGTACTGGGTTACCCCATTTTTCCATTTTCAACCAACAAAGCAGCTGGATAGCCAGTCTATACTACTTTCCCTCCCTCCTTTCCTCATTGAACCACGTCCTATATTCATGCTCCACCCCACCCCACCCTTCTTTCCTCTTGAAACCAAGACCTAGATTCGACTATAGAATCGAAAAAGATCTGCATGCATCTAGAGCAATGATGGTTTCAAAGAAAGTTGTACCTTAGGGTCGTCAGGACGTGGCTAGGTGTGCGGCGGGAGGCCGGATCTGCCCACACTACATACGACAGAGAGGAAGAAGGGGTCAGTGGCCCTACCGCACAGACGCTGGGTGAACGAGAACAACGCAGCCGGAAGTGGATTGCCTCCCTTGCCGAAGGCGACAGAGTGGACGCTACACCTCCTTCCCTTCCCGGTGCGACGGGATCCAGACGGCTCCTTCACCAGCTGTGAGGGGGGGGGGGGAGAGACATAGGCCAATGCAGTCTTGCTTAGATCTGGTGAAGAGGGTGAGAGACTGTGAATATAGAAAACCCTAACAAAGGAACACCAAGCCTCCAACGTGTATATATGTAGTGCGGCGAGAGTGTGGAGAGTGCAAACCCTAGCGAACAAGCCTTGAGGCTCCAGCTTATATAGTACTTATATAGTACTTGTGTACACTACTAATATATAGTGGAGTGGGTTTTTTTCTCTCCATAACAATCATTTTAAATTGTGTAAGTACGAAACGAAACTCTTTATTTAACGTACCAGTGAAGAAAACTACTTACGATCAACTAATGATCCACACGTCTTGGTCGCACTTCCTGTCCTTCACGTGAGGTACACTACCCTCTGTTAAGTGAACAACCGCACACGCGCCAAATTATCGGAAAGGTGTGAGAGTGTGTACAAATAAAGAATTTTAATTTCAATTATCGGAAAGGTTTGAGAGTATGTATAGTTTGCCCTCTCTCAATAATTATGGTTTGTTGTGTTCAACCAAACTTGGTCAAACTTTACAAAGTTTGACTTTAGTTAAATCTAATATGCAGAGTAAATGAAAACAGAGGACTACTATGTACATCCGGGTTTTTAGTCCACACCATTGTTTTAATCAAAGTCTGACCACATATTTAGTTAATAGCTGGAAAAATAAAATTACAGGGGAGCTGAAGACAAAGTTGTGAGAAGGCTTAGAAATCAATACAAAACTTATGCTCTTAGTACCAATATCAATCCTTCTTCGAGGAAAAATTTGGTTCATAGCCAATTGTGTGATAAAATTGCACCAACGTGAAAGACGACTCGTATCCAATGCAACCAAGGTGAACTGATGAAGGATATCATCTTTGTGGGTAACAAGCAAAGAGCACTGATGGAATAAAGCTTGTTTTTTGTCGAAAATCGATCAGCTTCACCAGCCGATGCAACCATGATACGCAACCATGAGCATCAATAGGTCATCGTAGTGATGCATCATCCATTTGGCATCAAGTTTGGGTGAGGCACCAATGAAGTTCAACAAATCCTCACTGTGGTATGTTTCTTCTCGGTAATCAAGCTCGAGGAAGGAAGAACCACATGGCAGAGGACAGTGAGGCGGAACAACAATGGCCATCCAATTTTGTGCAGTTCCACTAAAATTGAGGAAGACATGCCCGTGTATGGAGATACGCATCGCTGTTTGCAAAAATATAAAAAAGGGATATAGTGTTGTTACTTTGTTTTGGCAGTGGTACAAGATTAACATCGACATCTCAATTGTTAATAAGAATTAATGAAAAGTATACCAACAAACAAAAGCATCATGATTATCTTGATGGGAACTAAATCAGGATACCTGAGAAAAAAGCAGGACAGAAGCATTTATCGACGCCTCTGGATTGACATCAGCATTACTTAAAAGGGACGTCACTTTACCATGGGCATTGCTTCATTTAACCAGTGATAGTATTAGATTAGCAGCAGCAATAGGAGCATATGGACAATGACTGCACAACCACCATGTACTTTTTGTCGAAAAACATGTATACCTCCACCGAGGCATAAACCAGGACAACTTTTCGAGTGGCCTTTCCTCTATAATAGTAAAAAATAGGTGATGTTGGACCAGCCGACAAACCCTAGCTATTGTACATGGGAGCTAGGGAGTAGTGGCATAGAAGAAAACCCGCATGCAGCGACCTCAGGAGCTGGACCAGTACAATGAAGCATGAAATCCAAAATAAGTTATACCTCGGGTGGGCGAGATGTCGCTTAGGCGGGCGGGATCTGCCCACACGATGGCAGCGAACAAGGGCGCGGAGGACCTTCGTCCGCGTCAGCGCTGGCTCAGAGAGGACGGTGTGCATCGGCTTCCTCCATTGCCGACGGCGACAATGTCAATGCTGCACCTCCTTAGCTCCCGCAGCGGACGGGATTCAACCGGATGTGTGACCATCGGTGAGGAGAGAGATAGAGTGGACACTTTCATCTCTTGTTTAGATATGGAGAGGATGAGAGAGCGAGACGCGAGAAACCCTATCAAACAAGAGGCTATATATACAATAGAGTACAAAAATCTCTCCATAGTAGTGGTTTTAAATTGAATATGCGCGTTCCTGGAAAAAAGAAATGAAAACTGGCAGACATTTTTTAACGTACTAAGAAAGAAAACTCGATCAAAAACACGCCCCGCTTCAAGGTCGCAGTTTGTATCGCTCACATGTGGTCCCCGACCCTCCATTATTAAATGAACAAATTAAAGGGTCAAATTATTACATACGTAAGCTGCCTCTTTGTGTACAAATGCGCTCCATCGTGTACTCGCGGGTATCTCGGAGGCAGAGTGAGTGCGTGTACATTTCTTCTTGTACATCGTACTCCATTTGTCTCACTTCATATTGTTTTTCCCACTCCTATGATATTCCTATCCTAGGAACAAAATGAGGTGGTACTAAGTTTGTGTGTGTAGGGAGAACGAGACATCGATGGTGTGTACGAGTAGTCGCGAGAGTCGTCGCGCTCACACACATAGACATAGACATGTGTTGGGGAACGTAGTAATTCAAAAATTTGCCTACCATCATGTAAGAACTATCTCGGAGAAGCATAGCAATGAGCAGGAAGAGTGAGTCTATGTACCCTCGTAGACCGAAAGCGGAAGCGTTAAGTAAAGTGGTTGATGTTGTAAAAACGTCTTCGTGATCCAACCGATCAAGTATTGAACGCACGACACCTCCGCGATCTTCACACATTCAACTCGGTGATGTCCCTCGAACTCTAGATCCAGCTGAGGCCGAGGGAGATTTTCGTCAGCACGATGGCGTGGTGACGGCGATGATGAACTTACCGACGCAGGGCTTCGTCTAAGCACTACGACAATATGACCGAGGTGGAAATCTGTGGAGGGGGGCACCACACACGGTTAAGAGATCAACTTGTGTGTCTATGGGGTGTCCTCCTCCCCTGTATAAAAAGGAATGCAGGAGGGGGCCGGCTGGCCTTATGGGGTGCGCCCCAAGGGGGGAATCCTACTCCTACTATAAGTAGGTTCCCCCCTTCCTAGTCCACTAGGAGGGGAAGGAAAGGGAAGAGGGAGAGAAGGAAAGGGGGGCCCGCCCCCTCCCAATTCGGATTGGGTTTGGGGGGCGCGCATCTCCTCTTGGCTGCCTCCTCCTCTCTTCCACTAAAGTCCATGAAGGCCCATTAACACCCCCCCCCCACTCGGGGAGGGTTCCGGTAACCACCCGGTACTCTGGAAAATGCCCGAACCTATCCAAAACGTTTACGGTGTCCAAACATAACCTTGCAATATATTAATATTTATGTCTCGACCATTTCGAGACTCCTCGTCATGTCCGTGATCACATCCGGGACTCCTAACAACCTTCGGTACATCAAATCACATAACTCACAATACATATCATCATCGAACGTTAAGCGTGCGGACCCTACAGGTTCGAGAACTATGTAGACATGACCGAGACTCATCTCCGGTCAATAACCAATAGCGGAACCTGGATGCTCATATTGGTTCCTACACATTCTACGAAGATCTTTATCGGTCAAACCGCATAACAACATACGTTATTCCCTTTGTCATCGATATGTTACTTGCCCGAGATTCGATCGTCGGTATTATCATACCTAGTTGAATCTCATTACCGGCAAGTCTCTTTACTCGTTCCCTAATGCAACATCCCACAACTAACTCATTAGTCACATTGCTTGCAAAGCTTATAGTGATGTGCATTATCGAGAGGGCCCAGAGATACCTCTTCGACAATCAGAGCGACAAATCCTAATCTCGATCTATGCCAACTCAACAAATACCATCGAAGACACCTGTAGAGCATCTTTATAATCACCCAGTTACGTTGTGAAGTTTGGTAGCACACAAAGTGTTCCTCCGATATTCGGGAGTTACATAATCTCATAGTCATAGGAACATGTATAAGTTATGAAGAAAGCAATAGCAATAAGCTAAACGATCATAGTGCTAAGCTAACGGATGGGTCATGTCAATCACATCATTCTCTAATGATGTGATCTCGTTTAGCAAATGACAACTCATGTCGGAAACTTAACCATCTTTGATTAACGAGCTAGTCAAGTAGAGGCATACTAGTGACACTTTGTTTGTCTATGTATTCACACATATAATAAGTTTCTGGTTAATACAATTCTAGCATGAATAATAAATATTTATCATGATATAAGGAAATATAAATAACAACTTTATTATTGCCTCTAGGGCATATTTCCTTCAACATGCATATCCGTGTTTACGTAAAATTCCATCTCCATCTTCATCTCCAATCATATTTGTCCAACTAGCACATTATTTATGTTATTAATTATATACGCAGCAATATTTACGTACAACATCTCTTGTTTGCGGGAGTTCGGATCACTGCCACGCCCGCTCCTGACCAACCCGAACTCTCTTCATCACCCGCGCGTTCTTCCCGCCCAAAACGGTCAGTGCCGCATTCATGCCTGGCCAGAGCGGATGCGACCTCTCACCGGCACCGACATTGAAGCGGTGTGCTGGCCAAGAGAGTGTTGCCAGCGCCGCTTCCCGATGCACGCAACTGCTCCGCGTTCAAAGGTCGCAATAGCCAGCCACAACATGCATGTAAAAAGTTCTTGGGAGTCCATGCTACAGCTAGCTGTCCTCCCCCTCCTCGTCAATCTCTTCTAGTAGTGCTAGTACTCCATGGCGCGATCCATCGACAAGCAGGCGAAAAAGTTATGGTATACTCGATTTGCGGTGAGTGGCATGCCGAGCGACCTTGTGGGGTGGAGCCGTGGAGGAGGGTGAGACACGAACGCGACAAATGTGATTTAAACGTTGGTTTTTCTCGCTGGCGCGATCCAACGAAACGAAACGTTGGTTTATCTCCGTCTCCATTTTTTCTTCGGAAAAACGGAAACTTTCCACTTCATTTTCATTCCTACTCCAAGGTTGCCCCGTTACAACATTCCATCAAATACAAAGGAAAACTAACACGCATGCTGATGTATCTCAATGATTCATAGATCATAGCCAATATTTACTTCACAACTAAAGACAAAAGTTGTGAGAGTGTGTACGAAAAAACTACAGATGGGGTCACTACGATGTAAACCCCAAACCCTAAATAGGATCTAATTTCCTGGCTAGGTAGAACCTGTCGAAGGAAAGACGGCTGGCACCCTTGGATCATACGATGCTTTTGTGCAGTTCCACTAAAATTGAGCTGAGCATCCCTATTGACAAAGATATTGAAGAAGTGTGATTAGAATAATAGTACTGGCACTAGTTCATGAGACATAAACTCATCACAAATAGAAGCCAGTAGAAGTAGAGAAAATCCACATGGAGATGGATCTACGTGGGGAGCTACAGCAGTGGAGCAAGCCGGCTCCAAAAGGAAGTTGTACCTGGGATGTCGGGCTGTAGCTAGAAGGGCGGTTGGGAGGCGGCATCAGCCCATATCGCGGGGACCCCCGATCGGGACACACCGACTGTGGGTTTTCTCCCTCGCCACTGTTGACCGCGTCTACGCAGAACATCGTCCCCTTCCCCCAGCGGCGGGATCAGGCCGGATCTTTGACGAGCTATGTGCCCACCGTCGTTTTATGCTTGTGAAGAGAGCAACCCAAGCAAGCAGGCTTGTAGCTTAGGCTCCTGCTAGTGTATATATAGTGGAGCGGTTTCCTTTTTCTCTCTATATCAACCATTTTATATTGCGTATGTGTCATTGAAGAGTGAAATGATGGTTGCTTCTTCCGACTAACTTACTGTGTGATTTGACTGCTCCTGAGTGGCCCTTACATGTACTCCCCCTACGTGTATGACCGTTCCCGAGTCTCACTTGTACTTATCTCTATTTTCTTACATGACACATAGACATGATGCGCATAGAGAATTTTTTTACTTCACGTTGTTAGGTAGTACTACTAGTACCTACTCCCTCTTTCCGGTTCACTACTAGTACTCCATCCATCCTGGCTTTTATTGGTCCCTTTATACTCAATTCATGGGCTCGTTTTCCTCAATAAATTGTCTTTACCAATGTATTAATATCTGGAATGCATGTGTGAACAACGAATGATTAAACCTTGCATGCAACGTTTTGACAAAGCATTGACTTATGAACATGTGAATGTGAGAAACTACAACCTCCTGCATGCATGCAATAGTCACACGTACACATGGATGCAAAAACGTGTGTGACGCCCTAATTCATGCATGTCCGAGCACACGAGGAACACACACAGTCACGCTCAAGTGCTCAACTTACACGTGCATGCACACACATACTCAGCCAGGGTGAGCTAGTGACCGTATAAACACTGGAAAATGTATATATTGAGCGCAATGAGCGTATTATGAAGTCCATTGACCATATTTTTACAAATATATAGTGACATACAATGTATTTATCTCGTTTCAAATTAAGCCATATTAACTGGAAAGGAGACAGTATGGACTAGCATTACTTTTTTGTGTCCCATCAACTTGCCGAACGAGGAGAAGCTTGTAGGATGGGAGAAGCTTGCGCGTAGTGGCTCGCAGGACAAGGAGAAACTTTGACTAATGCAAGCTCTTCCTCGCTCAGGCGGTGGACGTGCAACAGTTAATTTGGTGTCAGATTGCCAGAAGCATACACTGTACTAGTACCATTATTCATTGGTACGCGTCGGTGCTATACATGAAGGAAATATGCCCTAGAGGCAATAATAAAGTTATTATTTATTTCCTTATAATCATGATAAATGTTTCTTATTCATGCTAGAATTGTATTAACCGGAAACATAATACATGTGTGAATACATAGACAAACAAAGTGTCACTAGTATGCCTCTACTTGACTAGCTCGTTAATCAAAGATGGTTATATTTCCTAACCATGAACAAAGAGTTGTTATTTGATTAACGAGGTCACATCATTAGTTGAATTATCTGATTGACATGACCCATTCCATTAGCTTAGCACCCGATCGTTTAGTATGTTGCTATTGCTTTTCTTCATGACTTATACATGTTCCTGTGACTATGAGATTATGCAACTCCCATTTACCGGAGGAACACTTTGGGTGCTACCAAACGTCACAACGTAACTGGGTGATTATAAAGGAGCATTACATGTGTCTCCAAAGGTAGATGTTGGGTTGGCATATTTCGAGATTAGGATTTGTCACTCCGATTGTCGGAGAGGTATCTCTGGGCCCTCTCGGTAATGCACATCACTTAAGCCTTGCAAGCATTGCAACTAAATGAGTTAGTTGTGGGATGATGTATTACAGAACGAGTAAAGAGACCTGCCGGTAACGAGATTGAACTAGGTATTGGAATACCGACGATCGAATCTCGGGCAAGTAACATACCGATGACAAAGGGAACAACGTATGTTGTTATGCGGTCTGACCGATAAAGATCTTCGTAGAATATGTAGGAACCAATATGGGCATCCAGGTCCCGCTATTGGTTATTGACCGGAGACGTGTCTCGGTCATGTCTACATTGTTCTCGAACCCGTAGGGTCCGCACGCTTAAGGTTACGATGATAGTTATATTATGAGTTTATGCATTTTGATGTACCGAAGGTTGTTCGGAGTCCCGGATGTGATCACGGACATGACGAGGAGTCTCGAAATGGTCGAGACATAAAGATTGATATATTGGAAGCCTATGTTTGGATATCGGAAGTGTTCCGGGTGAAATCGGGATTTTACCGGAGTACCGGGAGGTTACCGGAACCCCCCCGGGAGCTATATGGGCCTTAGTGGGCTTTAGTGGAAAGGAGAAAGGGGCAGCCCAAGGTGGCTGTGCGCCTTCCCCCTTCCCCTAGTCCTATTAGGACTAGGAGAGGTGGCCGGCCCCCTCTCTCTCTTCCCCCCTCCGCAAATCCTATTCCAACTAGGATTGAGGGGGGGATCCTACTCCCAGAGGGAGTAGGACTCTCCTGGCGCGCCTCCTATGGCCGGCCAGCCTCCCCCCTCTTGTCCTTTATATACTGAGGCAGAGGCACCCCAGGAACACACAAGTTGATCCACGTGATCTATTCCTTAGCCGTGTGCGGTGCCCCGGCCACCATATTCCTCGATAATACTGTAGCGGAGTTTAGGCGAAGCCCTGCTGCTGTAGTGCATCAAGATTGTCACCATGCCATCGTGCTGACGGAACTCTTCCCCGACACTTTGCTGGATCGGAGTCCGGGGATCGTCATCGAGCTGAACGTGTGCTCGAACTCGGAGGTGTCGTAGTTTCGGTACTTGATCGGTTGGATCGTGAAGACGTACGACTACTTCCTCTATGTTGCGTCAACACTTCCGCAGTCGGTCTGCGTGGGTACGTAGATAACACTCTCCCCTCTCGTTGCTATACATCACATGATCTTGCGTGTGCGTCGGATTTTTTTTGAAATTACTACGAAACCCAACAGTGGCATCCGAGCCTAGGTTATTTATGTTGATGTTATATGCACGAGTAGAACACAAGTGAGTTGTGGGCGATATAAGTCATACTGCCTACCAGCATGTCATACTTTGGTTCGGCGGCATTGTTGGACGAGACGACCCGGACCAACCTTACGCGTACGCTTACGCGAGACCGGTTCCCCCGACGTGCTTTGCACACAGGTGGCTTGCGGGCGACTGTCTCTCCAACTTTAGTTGAACCAAGTATGGCTATGCCCGGTCCTTGCGAAGGTTAAAATGGAGTCTATTTGACAAACTATCGTTGTGGTTTTGATGCGTAGGTGAGATTGGTTCTTGCTTAAGCCCGTAACAGCCACGTAAAACTTGCAACAACAAAGTAGAGGACGTCTAACTTGTTTTTGCAGGGCATGTTGTGATGTGATATGGTCAAGACATGATGCTGAATTTTATTGTATGAGATGATCATGTTTTGTAACCGAGTTATCGGCAACTGGCAGGAGCCTTATGGTTGTCGTTTTATTGTATGCAATGCAATCGCGATGTAATGCTTTACTTTATTACTAAGCGGTAGTGATAGTCGTGGAAGCATAAGATTGGCGAGATGACAACGATGCTATGATGGAGATCAAGGTGTCGCGCCGGTGACGATGGTGATCACGACGGTGCTTCGAAGATGGAGATCACAAGCACAAGATGATGATGGCCATATCATATCACTTATATTGATTGCATGTGATGTTTATCTTTTATGCATCTTATCTTGCTTTGATTGACGGTAGCATTATAAGATGATCTCTCACTAAATTATCAAGAAGTGTTCTCCCTGAGTATGCACCGTTGCCAAAGTTTGTCGTGCCCAGACACCACGTGATGATCGGGTGTGATAAGCTCTACGTCCATCTACAACGGGTGCAAGCCAGTTTTTGCACACGCAGAATACTCAGGTTAAACTTGACGAGCCTAGCATATGCAGATATGGCCTCGGAACACGGAGACCGAAAGGTCGAGCGTGAATCATATAGTAGATATGATCAACATAACGATGTTCACCATTGAAAACTACTCCATCTCACGTGATGATCGGTTATGGTTTAGTTGATTTGGATCACGTGATCACTTAGAAGATTAGAGGGATGTCTATCTAAGTGGGAGTTCTTAAGTAATATGATTAATTGAACTTAAATTTATCATGAACTTAGTCCCTGATAGTATCTTGCTTGTTTATGTTGATTGTAGATAGATGGCTCGTGCTGTTGTTCCGTTGAATTTTAATGCGTTCTTTGAGAAAGCAAAGTTGAAAGATGATGGTAGCAACTATATGGACTGGGTCCGTAACTTGAGGATTATCCTCATTGCTGCTCAGAAAAATTATGTCCTGGAAGCACCGCTAGATGCCAGGCCTGCTGCTGGAGCAACACCAGATGTTATGAACATCTGGCAGAGCAAAGCTGATGACTACTCGATAGTTCAGTGTGCCATGCTTTACGGCTTAGAATCGGGACTTCAACGACATTTTGAACGTCATGGAGCATATGAGATGTTCCACGAGTTGAAGTTAATATTTCAAGCAAATGCCCGGATTGAGAGATATGAAGTCTCCAATAAGTTCTATAGCTGCAAGTTGGAGGAGAACAGTTCTGTCAGTGAGCATATACTCAAAATGTCTGGGTATAATAATCACTTGATTCAATTGGGAGTTAATCTTCCAGATGATTGCATCATTGACGGAATTCTCCAATCACTGCCACCAAGCTACAAGAGCTTCGTGATGAACTATAATATGCAAGGGATGAACAAGACTATTCCCGAGCTCTTCGCAATGCTGAAAGTTGTGGAGGTAGAAATCAAGAAGGAGCATCAAGTGTTGATGGTCAACAAGACCACTAGTTTCAAGAAAAAGGGCAAAGGGAAGAAGAAGGGGAACTTCAAGAAGAACAGCAAACAAGTTGCTGCTCAGGAGAAGAAACCCAAGTCTGGACCTAAGCCTGAAACTGAGTGCTTCTACTGCAAGCAGACTGGTCACTGGAAGCGGAACTGCCCCAAGTATTTGGCGGATAAGAAGGATGGCAAGGTGAACAAAGGTATATGTGATATACATGTTATTGATGTGTACCTAACTAGAGCTCGCAGTAGCACCTGGGTATTTGATACTGGTTCTGTTGCTAATATTTGCAACTCGAAACAGGGACTACGAAATAAGTGGGCACTGGCAAAGGACGAGGTTACGATGCGCGTGGGAAACGGTTCCAAAGTTGATGTGATCGCGGTCGGCACGCTACCTCTACATCTACCTTCGGGATTAATATTAGACCTAAATAATTGTTATTTGGTGCCAGCGTTGAGCATGAACATTATATCTGGATCTTGTTTGATGCGAGACGGTTATTCATTTAAATCAGAGAATAATGGTTGTTCTATTTATATGAGTAATATCTTTTATGGTCATGCACCCTTGAAGAGTGGTCTATTCTTATTGAATCTCGATAGTAGTAATACACATATTCATAATGTTGAAGCCAAAAGATGCAGAGTTGATAATGAAAGTGCAACTTATTTGTGGCACTGTCGTTTAGGTCATATCGGTATAAAGCGCATGAAGAAACTCCATACTGATGGACTTTTGGAACCACTTAATTATGAATCACTTGGTACTTGTGAACCGTGCCCCATGGGCAAGATGACTAAAACACCGTTCTCCGGTACTATGGAGAGAGCAACAGATTTGTTGGAAATCATACATACCGATGTATGTGGTCCGATGAATATTGAGGCTCGTGGCGGATATCGTTATTTTCTCACCTTCACAGATGATTTAAGCAGATGTGGGTATATCTACTTAATGAAACATAAGTCTGAAACATTTAAAAAGTTCAAAGAATTTCAGAGTGAAGTTGAAAATCATCGTAACAAGAAAATAAAGTTTCTACGATCTGATCGTGGAGGAGAATATTTGAGTTACGAGTTTGGTGTACATTTGAAAAACTGTGGAATAGTTTCGCAACTCACGCCACCCGGAACACCACAGCGTAATGGTGTGTCCGAACGTCGTAATCGTACTTTACTAGATATGGTGCGATCTATGATGTCTCTTACAGATTTACCGCTATCGTTTTGGGGTTATGCTTTAGAGACGGCCGCATTCACGTTAAATAGGGCACCATCAAAATCCGTTGAGACGACACCTTATGAACTATGGTTTGGCAAGAAACCAAAGTTGTCGTTTCTTAAAGTTTGGGGCTGCGATGCTTATGAAAAAGCTTCAACCTGATAAACTCGAACCCAAATCGGAGAAATGTGTCTTCATAGGATACCCAAAGGAGACTGTTGGGTACACCTTCTATCACAGATCCGAAGGCAAGACATTCGTTGCTAAGAATGGATCCTTTCTAGAGAAGGAGTTTCTCTCGAAAGAAGTGAGTGGGCGGAAAGTAGAACTTGACAAGGTAACTGTGCCTGCTCCCTTACTGGAAAGTAGTACATCACAGAAAACTGTTTCAGTGACACCTACACCAGTTAGTGAGGAAGCTAATGATAATGATCATGAAACTTCAGATCAAGATACCACTGAACCTCGTAGATCAACCAGAGTAAGATCCGCACCAGAGTGGTACGGTAATCCTGTTTTGGAAGTCATGCTACTAGATCATGATGAACCTACGAACTATGAAGAAGCGATGGTGAGCCTAGATTCCGCAAAGTGGCTTGAAGCCATGAAATCTGAGATGGGATCCATGTATGAGAACAAAGTATGGACTTTGGTTGACTTGCCTGATGATCGGCAATCAATTGAGAATAAATGGATCTTCAAGAAGAAGACTGACGCTGATGGTAATGTTACTGTCTACAAAGCTCGACTTGTCGCGAAAGGTTTTCGGCAAGTTCAAGGGATTGACTACGATGAGACCTTCTCACCCGTAGCGATGCTTAAGTCCGTCCGAATCATGTTAGCGATTGCCGCATTTTATGATTATGAAATTTGGCAGATGGATGTCAAAACTGCATTCCTGAATGGATTTCTGGAAGAAGAGTTGTATATGATGCAACCGGAAGGTTTTGTCGATCCAAAGGGAGCTAACAAAGTGTGCAAGCTCCAGCGATCCATTTATGGACTGGTGCAAGCCTCTCGGAGTTGGAATAAACGCTTTGATAGTGTGATCAAAGCATTTGCTTTTATACAGACTTTCGGAGAAGCCTGTATTTACAAGAAAGTGAGTGGGAGCTCTGTAGCATTTCTGATATTATATGTGGATGACATATTGCTAATTGGAAATGATATAGAATTTTTGGATAGCATAAGGGGATACTTGAATAAGAGTTTTTCAATGAAAGACCTCGGTGAAGCTGCTTACATATTAGGCATTAAGATCTATAGAGATAGATCAAGACGCTTAATTGGACTTTCACAAAGCACATACCTTGACAAAATTTTGAAAAAGTTCAAAATGGATCAAGCAAAGAAAGGGTTCTTGCCTGTGTTACAAGGTGTGAAGTTGAGTAAGACTCAATGCCCGACCACTGCAGAAGATAGAGAGAAAATGAAAGATGTTCCCTAGGCTCTATCATGTATGCAATGCTGTGTACCAGACCTGATGTGTGCCTTGCTATAAGCTTAGCAGGGAGGTACCAAAGTAATCCAGGAGTGGATCACTGGACATCGGTCAAGAACATCCTGAAATACCTGAAAAGGACTAAGGATATGTTTCTCGTATATGGAGGTGACAAAGAGCTCACCGTAAAAGGTTACGTTGATGCAAGCTTTGACACTGATCCGGACGATTCTAAATCGCAAACCGGATACGTGTTTACATTAAACGGTGGAGCTGTCAGTTGGTGCAGTTCTAAACAAAGCGTCGTAGCAGGATCTACATGTGAAGCAGAGTACATAGCTGCTTCGGAAGCAGCGAACGAAGGAGTCTGGATGAAGGAGTTCATATCCGATCTAGGTGTCATACCTAGTGCATCGGGTCCAATGAAAATCTTTTGTGACAATACTGGTGCAATTGCCTTGGCAAAGGAATCCAGATTTCACAAAAGGACCAAGCACATCAAGAGACGCTTCAACTCCATCCAGGATCTAGTCCAGGTAGGAGACATAGAGATTTGCAAGATACATACGGATCTGAATGTTGCAGACCCGTTGACTAAGCCTCTTCCACGAGCAAAACATGATCAGCACCAAGGCTCCATGGGTGTTAGAATCATTACAGTGTAATCTAGATTATTGACTCTAGTGCAAGTGGGAGACTGAAGGAAATATGCCCTAGAGGCAATAATAAAGTTATTATTTATTTCCTTATAATCATGATAAATGTTTATTATTCATGCTAGAATTGTATTAACCGGAAACATAATACATGTGTGAATACATAGACAAACAAAGTGTCACTAGTATGCCTCTACTTGACTAGCTCGTTAATCAAAGATGGTTATGTTTCCTAACCATGAACAAAGAGTTGTTATTTGATTAACGAGGTCACATCATTAGTTGAATGATCTGATTGACATGACCCATTCCATTAGCTTAGCACCCGATCGTTTAGTATGTTGCTATTGCTTTTCTTCATGACTTATACATGTTCCTGTGACTATGAGATTATGCAACTCCCGTTTACCGGAGGAACACTTTGGGTGCTACCAAACGTCACAACGTAACTGGGTGATTATAAAGGAGCATTACAGGTGTCTCCAAAGGTAGATGTTGGGTTGGCGTATTTCGAGATTAGGATTTGTCACTCTGATTGTCGGAGAGGTATCTCTGGGCCCTCTCGGTAATGCACATCACTTAAGCCTTGCAAGCATTGCAACTAAATGAGTTAGTTGCGGGATGATGTATTACAGAACGAGTAAAGAGACCTGCCGGTAACGAGATTGAACTAGGTATTGGAATACCGACGATCGAATCTCGGGCAAGTAACATACCGATGACAAAGGGAACAATGTATGTTGTTATGCGGTCTGACCGATAAAGATCTTCGTAGAATATGTAGGAACCAATATGGGCATCCAGGTCCCGCTATTGGTTATTTACCGGAGACGTGTCTCGGTCATGTCTACATTGTTCTCGAACCCGTAGGGTCCGCACGCTTAAGGTTACGATGACAGTTATATTATGAGTTTATGCATTTTGATGTACCGAAGGTTGTTCGGAGTCCCGGATGTGATCACGGACATGACGAGGAGTCTCGAAATGGTCGAGACATAAATATTGATATATTGGAAGCCTATGTTTGGATATCGGAAGTGTTCCGGGTGAAATCGGGATTTTACCGGAGTACCGGGAGGTTACCGGAACCCCCCGGGAGCTATATGGGCCTTAGTGGGCTTTAGTGGAAAGGAGAAAGAGGTAGCCCAAGGTGGCTGTGCGCCTCCCCCCTTCTCGTAGTCCTATTAGGACTAGGAGAGGTGGCCGGCCCCCTCTCTCTCTTTCCCCCTCCGCGAATCCTATTCCAACTAGGATTGGGGGGGGGGGG
>NC_041382.1:207668218-207672146 GCF_002162155.2 Triticum dicoccoides
GAGGGAGTAGGACTCTCCTGGCGCGCCTCCTATGGCCGGCCGGCCTCCCCCTCTAGTCCTTTATATACTGAGGCAGAGGCACCCCAGAAACACACAAGTTGATCCACGTGATCTATTCCTTAGCCGTGTGCGGTGCCCCAGCCACCATATTCCTCGATAATACTGTAGCGGAGTTTAGGTGAAGCCCTGCTGCTGTAGCGCATCAAGATCGTCACCACGCCATCGTGCTGACGGAACTCTTCCCCGACACTTTGCTGGATCGGAGTCCGGGGATCGTCATCGAGCTGAACGTGTGCTCGAACTCGGAGGTGCCGTAGTTTCGGTACTTGATCGGTTGGATCGTGAAGACGTACGACTACTTCCTCTACGTTGCGTCAATGCTTCCGCAGTCGGTCTGCGTGGGTACGTAGACAACACTCTCCCCTCTCGTTGCTATACATCACATGATCTTGCGTGTGAGTAGGAATTTTTTTGAAATTACTACGAAACCCAACAATACACACGGTTTTTAACCCCTTTCCGCGACGGCATTTGGAACCGTCGCCAAGTGAGTGTGGGCAAAAAACTTCCCCCGTGTCGCCCGACTCGGGGGCGAAACCCTCGTGCCGCCTCGGTCCCCTTCCTCCTGTCCTCTCTCCCCCGCCGCCGCCGGCGACTGCCGCTTGGCCCGCGCGGTGGTAGGCGGCGGCGGGGCTTCCCCGCGCGCCATCTGCTGGTCCTCCCCGTCGCCCCCGCCCTCATGGTTGCTGCTTCCGGTCCTCCCCCGACACCTTCCCGGTGACGACGCCCTCCCCTGCTGCTGGCCCGCCGCGGTGCCTGCTGTGGCCGCCGGTGTTGGCCTGGGTCCGTCTTCTCTGCGATTTGGCTCCTGCTGCTGCTCCACCCGCCAGATCTGGAGTTGGTGGGGGCCCCGGTGGCGGCGGGCCTTTCGATCCGGCTACCTCGCGCCGGGACAGGGTTGTGGCCCTTCTCCTGCTCAGGCCATCGCATCCGCCCCTGTGTCGCCGGATCTGGCGCCCCGGCGGGTGTTGACCAATTTTCCGGCCAGATCTGCGTGGGGAGGCGGTTGCAGGCGCCTCCTCTTTCTTCATGGTGCTCGGAGGTGGCTGCGGTAGTGCTCCTGGTGGTGGTGGTGGTGGGCATGGTGACTAGCTTGGATGGGATGTGCATGGTGGGTGGATGCCGGGGCGGCGGCCCCGGACTTGGTGGATGGCGTCGGCTTTGCGGCGAGCGGCGTCGGTGGGTGCTGTACTGTGTCCTTGGCCGCGCGGGCAGCGAGGATGCGGTGTCCATGCACCGTGGTGTGCTTGGCTCTCCGCGGCCTTGTGCTCCGATGCGTCGACCGCTGTCCCTTCCCGAGTCTGTGCACTCCTGGTCAGATCCGGTCCTGTCGACCTCTTCGGCCTAGGGGTAGGGCGTTGCGGAGGGCGACCGGGGGAAACCCTTGGCTTGCGGCGGAGGCCACGACGTTGGCGACGCCTTTGGCTTCGGTTCCCTCCTTTGAGGCTTCGTCGAGGTCCCCTCCTACCTCCTACCATCACACTCTGCTTTGGGTGAAAACCCTGTCCCCTTTGTGGACGGCGGCGTCGATGCTCGTCGCTACCCTTCTTGGAGGCGTTGTCTGGGGGACGCAGGTGTGAGGTTGGCACTCGGCTGGAGGGATTGGGATAGCTGATGGCGTTCATGCTCTTCTTCGTCTTCGCCGACGATTTGATCTTCTGCGCCGGTCTTCGTCATACGGTGCCGTGTTTCTGCTTGCGCTTGTGCAGCCTGGCTAGGGCGGTCCGAGAGGTTGTGGAAGGCTATGCTTATGCCCGCGGCACTCCGAGCTCCTTCCCGTGCCAACCCTGTCGTCCTTGTTCATCCGAGGTCATGGTGAGCGCTTTGCCTTCCGACGGTCCGGCGCCCTTCGAGCCAGGGCGAGAGGGTAGTGGCCCTCTTCGGAGGCAGACGGATGGCAGGGCGGCCGTGTTCCGGTCATGTGAAGTGGGATTCGAGGCTGCCCTCCAATGTTGGCGACTCCTTCTTCAACTTTCTTGTGTTGCTTGCTTGGTTGTCTGGTTGTAAGCTGCTCCAGCTCCTTGTATCTTGCGCCGTTTTCTTTTTCCTGTTGTATGGTACTGCCCTTGTAATCCTGGCCGGTTGATGGCTTTGTTAATTCAAAGTCGGACTAGGTTCGGGCCTTTCTCGGGCGCGGCTTAGTCTTTTCTCTAAAAAAGTGAGTGTGGGCGATAGGGGGTCCTTCCCACACAATCCAGAAACCGTCGGGGATATGAAGCCATGATCCAAAGGCCTTGCAAAGTGTAATCGTGTGCGATGCAACACACACTAAATTCTTTCGCAAGTGTAGGATCAGTGATTAAACGTTTCTAATGACGTAGTGAAACCAAACGGTGTGTCGTAATGAGCCGTTTGGGTAACAATATGTAAGGCACACAGCTAACATATGAACTGTGTGCAATATGTGCCCCATCGCGTACGTGTTTTCTGCGGAACCCGTCTGCCATGCAAAATTCCATCACACATGTTTCCCAACAATTACCGTGTGCGATAATGTTCTATCGCAAACAGTTTAGAAGCCCCTTCACATACATACAAATGCTGCAGACCGTTTGTGATTTGACGCATGTGGGTGCCATTGTCTTCCTGAAGACGTGGTCGTGCGTTTCATGCTTGTACCAGGGCTCCGGCTGCGCCACCATCCTCCTGATGCGTTGTTGTGCGGCTTAGGCATCTTAAGTTAGGCCTCGACGAGGTACTAGTCTACTTTCTTTCATGTGGTATTTGCAGATCCAGAGGACCTCCTCACCATTATGTATCGTTCGATTGTATATTTGTTGTGTTGCTTTATACATAAAACAGGACGAAAGCATGTTTCGAGGAACGTCTAGTCCAGCCAGGTGAACGTCGTGGTGCAAGTCCGTAGGATGTGCTTTATTTTCCTGGCCTAGTCGAGTGATCTCTACGTATGGACTCGGGTCTTTCACGCTTGTTTGGCTGTATCCTTGTCATGGGCTTACCGCACGGGTCCCGTCGTCAAAGTAATGGGACAAAACTTTGTTTTCTGTTATTAAACATAAATTTGGTAACCATGAAAATATATTTCGATCTTCTAGTTTTTGAATTGAACAAAACATTTAAAGTATCATGTTATGATTTTGATAAATATAAATAGTAGTAAATTACAGAAATGCTAAAAAACCGATGTCAGATTTTAGGCATGACAAATCAAATATGACGTTTTTCATGGCAATTTATATTGGCGCAATAATGATAAATTTATTTTGCAAGCACGACAATTTTTTGGCAAAAAATGAACTAAGGCGGCTTTACTATGCTCGCTAATTAAACTTGCCATCCTTGACCAATATAATTTGTCATAAAAACGTTTAATTTGTAATGCCTAAAAGTCTGACGTTTGCTGAATATTTGGGTCCATAAATTAAGTGTTTACATTTCAAATTTGAATGTAAGAAAGACTCATCAAAGGCAAACCTATGTAGTCTTGCACGTTGTCACCCACCGCTTTTGCCAAAAATAAAGAAATTCTATAATGGGAAGCGTTTTAGAGCAAGGGATCGCCCTCTTGCTTTTCGTCAACGGATCATGAACATTTTATATTTGGATCAAATCTTCCTACTCAAATAGTAAGAGTAACTCCAACGCGCCGACCATTTCATCCGTGCACATCCGTTTGGGTCGGCACAGACGTGCGTTCACTTTTGTTCGCCTGCCGACCCATTCCGGTCCAATTTTAGACCTGATTTGCATCGGAGCGGACATGATGCGCGCCTACTCCTCTCCCTGGCCCACTAGTCGGTGGCACATTAGCCATCCTCTTCCACCCCTATCTACAGGAAGCCCTCGCCCGCCCTGACCCGTCTTCGTCGTCGCCCATTTTCGGTGCCTCAGCCAGCAGCCCGTGCCG
>NC_041382.1:207672206-207681661 GCF_002162155.2 Triticum dicoccoides
ACCTCCCACGTTGTTGCCACCACCGCCTCGCCCCCGGGCCACAACAGCTTCCCACACCCCACTCCAACGTCGCTAGAAGCAGGAAGTCGCCTCCCCACCCCGGCTAGCTCCTTCGTCCGACGCCGCCAGGCCAGCCACCTGGTCCAGGGAAGACATACATCTCTTTGCCGTCCACCTTCTTCATGGACGCCCGCAAGTTGTTCGACAGTTTGCCTCAAGGTACAAAATGGACTCCGTCGAGGAGTTCTTCTTCCACAATTTCCTGTGTGACTCCAATGATTCTTCATCCGATGATGAGGAGATGGTGGCTGCTGTGTTGGTCCATGACCACCTTAATAGGCAGCGCCGTTGTTCCGAGGCTCGATCCTGGAGCACATTCCGGCGTTGAATCATAACCGAGAGAGAGATCGTTTCCTTCTTTGGAAGGACTACTTTGGCACAACCAACTCGCTGTTCAAACATCAGAAATTCTGGTGGCATTTTTGTATGGCTAGGCATCTTTTCAACCGTGTTAAAGAGAGGGTGGTCGGATAAGACAATTATTTCGAGTGCAAAGAGGATGTGCTTGGAAAGATTGGCTTCTCATCTTATCAGAAATGCACTGTGCCATCCAGATGCTTGCATACGGAGTGCCCGATGATCTCATTGATGAGTACGTCTGTATGAGCGAGTCTACATGCCTAGAGTCCATGTACAGGTTCTGCAAGGCTGTGATTGATGTGTTTGGCCCTGAGTACTTGAGAGAGCCGACTGCTCAAGATACAACCCGCTTGTTGGCGATGAATGCTAGCAAGGGCTTCCCAGGGATGCTTGGCAGTATAGAATGCATGCACTGGGAGTGGAAGATCCACCCTTCTACTTGGCAAGGAAAGTATAAGGGCCATGTCAGGGTTTGCACTGTCATACTTGAGGCCATGGCCTCACAAGATATCTGGATCTGGCACTCATTCTTCGGCATGGCCGGATCACACAATGATATCAATGTGCTTCAACGCTCGTCGATGTTTGCAAGGCTTGCCGAAGGCAACAGCCCGCCGGTGAATGTTAACATCAACGGCGACCACTACGACAAAGGATACTACCTAGGTGACGGTATCTATCCTCAGTGGACCACTACTGTGAAGACAATCCCCAACCCTGTCGGAGAGAAGAGGAAAATATTTGCCCAAGAGCAAGAGAGTGCTAGGAAGGATGTCGAGCGTGCCTTTGGTGTTCTGCAATCTCGATGGGGCATCGTTCGGTATCCTGCTAGAACTTGGAGCACCAAGAAGTTATGGAAGGTGATGACTACTTGTGTGATCATGCACAATATGAGCGTAGAGGATGAGTGTCCGGAACGTATTTATGATCAAGGGTTTCAGTTTCAGGGTGAGAATGTTGTGCCTAAGCATGGAGGAGGAGCGGCAACGTTTGCACAGTTCACCCAATTTCATCATGAAATGCGTGATTGAGAAACTCACATGCAGCTGCAAAATGATTTGGTTGAGCATATATAGGCTCATGTTGGCAACCAATAGATGTATCTTTTTTTAAAATGTATTTGAGACAGTTTAATTCTTATTCGGCTTGTAAAACTATGCTAAATTTGTTTGGTTGTGAAACTATACTATTTTTGTTTGCTTATGAAACTATGCAAAATGTGTGAATATTTGTTGAAAAACGGTGGCCAGCCGGCCACGCCGGCAAATATGGGTCGGTGCCCCAAATCATAAACAAGGCGGACGCCGAGTGGGCGGCCGACCCAAATAGACAAAATCGGCGCCCGTTTGGATCGGCGCCTTGGAGTTGATCTAAGTCCTTTTGGTTCAATTCTCTTTCAACAACCAAGCTGTTTCAAACCAGAATTTGTATGGGGGTAAAAGCCCACCAACCTAGAAAGGTAAACTGGGTCAAAAAGTATATTCGATTCCTGCCGGATGCAATTGAATTTGACTGGTTGGTTCCCCTTATTAGTCAATTGCTCTTGACTTATCAGGTGGGAATTGGAAGTCTAATTGGGCAATAATCGAAATTATATAAATACTAATAAAGAAGTAAAAAATTAAATTTTAATGTATTAATTATTAGAAGTTGAATTGAAAGTTTTGAGTTTGATATTTAAAAAAAATGCAAATTCAGTTTTAAAAATGCGAAGTTGTGGAACTATTTTCGGATTTCAACATTCGATTATGACATGTAGGAGATACACTACCTATCAAATTATTAGTGCAAATATGGAGTGCTAAAAGAATAACCTGATAAATCCCCTCAAAATAAGTGGTAAATATGGCGGAGGTTGTTGCATTCAGTCAGTGCTAACTTAGTACCCCTGTCAACTGCGTTCATAGGCAACTGAAATGGAACGTGCGTTATCATATAGCCGTATCATTATTCAGATTGTTGGAAGAAATTCATGTACTACACCATAAAAAAATTACATTATATACAACTTTCTGCATAGATCTCAAAGTAATCAATGGTGTTGATTCAAGGAAGAGTGCAACCAACTAGGTGCACAAGGGTATCTTTCCCATGGTACTACACTCTGGCCTTTATCTCAGTGCGCTAACAGGATGCTTTGTAGCTGATTCAGGAAGCACACTGCAGGTTTTTCTCCTTTTCAAACAAGACACTGCAAGTTTGTTCGGTAAGCTTGCAGACTCAGGTTCAATTCAGAGAAAAATGAGGAAATTGATCATGCAGAATGGGATAGTATTGGACTCTCTACGGTACTGTTTCCATGTGGATCTGAAAAACATGAGTGGTAGCTAGTCCCCATTTCAGTGCATATCTACAACCATTTCGGTTTCCTCAGAAGGAACAGCACAACACCAAATTTCAAAATCAAGATGTCTACTGTTCTTGTTCGTCAGTATACTTCAGGGGAGTCCATCAGTAAACAAATGACTTGCGTTTATCGATCTTGTTAGCTCAGGGTGTTGCTCCCCAATCGAGCTCGATTTCACCTGCATCTTGTGACAGAACAACCCATGCATTTCATGTGGCAATAGCATTTGCAGCAAGCATCTCTCTGATTTAACGCTGTCATATTTTTACATCACAAAATGTGGCAGTCAAGCACAAGGAATGCCGGCACATGTCGTCATATCGTCATCTTCCTCCGGATAGATCAGATATAGTGCCGATGCTGAGCACTGAAGATGGAGGATATGCCAGTACATGCGGGTCAAAACCATTGTTTTTCATTAGGGCTAGTACACCGAAGCTCAGATGCGTTGAAGCCAACTCCGGGACCGGCGTGTCGCCGTCAAGGTACTCCATGACCTGTTGCATTCTTGGCCTTGCATTGGCGTGTGGGTGTGAGCACAGCAGCCCAAGCTTGAGCACAAGGCACGCCTCGTCGACATTGTAGTCATTTTGCAGTGTTGGGTCCATCGTCTCCAGGAGTGTCCCGCCATGCCAATGCTCGAGCACCCAGTCGACCAACAGAATACTATCGCCTTGTGCGTCGTCTTCCCTGATAGGCCTTTGTCCGCATGT
This sequence comes from Triticum dicoccoides, assembly GCF_002162155.2. Classification (NCBI taxonomy): domain Eukaryota; kingdom Viridiplantae; phylum Streptophyta; class Magnoliopsida; order Poales; family Poaceae; genus Triticum; species Triticum dicoccoides. The sequence goes on from NC_041382.1 coordinate 207,675,687, forward strand.
AACCTCGAGGAGGAACGTGCCGAAGGCAAACACATCTGTGAGAGGTGACGCCTTGCCCGTGCGCACAAGCTCCGGGGCCATGTACCCCATGGTGCCAACCATATGCGTGGTTTGGGGGTCGGTGCCATGGTCGTACAGCCTCGACAGGCCAAAGTCACCTAGCCGCCCGTTCATTTCCTTGTCGAGGAGTATGTTGCTTGCTTTGACGTCCCGGTGAATGACAACTTTGTCCCACTTGTCGTGGAGGTAGAGCAATCCAGATGCAACGCCTTTGATGATCTGAAACCTGTGAGCCCAATTCAGTATTGGCTCGTGCTTGTCCCCGCCGTCATAGCAGTGCAGATATTTGTCAAGACTGCCATTGGGCATGTAGTCATACACCAAAAGAAGCTCGCCTTTCCTCCGGCAATAACCGAGTAACCGCACGAGGTTGCGGTGCCGGATGTGGCCGATGCTGGCAACCTCGGCGACGAACTCCTTGATGCCCTGCCTCGATTCGTGGGACACTCTCTTCACAGCCACTTCCAGCTTAGATGTCCGAAGCATCCCTTTGTACACGCTGCCGAACCCTCCCGCGCCGAGTAGGCGCTTGTCGTCGAACCCGTCGGTGGCATGGAACAGATCCTTGTACGAGAACCGGTGCGGCCCGAACTCCGTCTCCCAGTCTTCCCGTAGCTCGGTGTACCTCAGCCTCTTCCGCACGACGAGGGCCGCAGCCACGCCGAGAGCCAGGAGAAATGCTGCAATAGCAATTGGCACAACGATTTCCGGGACCCTGGATCGTGGCTTGGGGCCAAGACGAGGCAGCTTTGGCAGCTTGGTGATGTCGATGGCCGGAGCAGGCGCGTCCACGCCGAAGCTCCAACCAAGAATGTAGTGGCGAGAGTCGATCGGGCCGGTCGCGGAGGAGAAGCCGATGTACGCCGGCTCCGTTAGCACGTCCGAGAGGTTGTAGGTTGCAGAGACGAGTGGCCTTGCCGGCCTGGGCCTCTCCAAGGGGGCAATGGTGACGTCGATCCGCGCGGCCTCTCCGTCGTAGTCCACCCACGCCCGCATCACGTCGCCGCTGATGAGGCTCATGCCATGGAAGGTGCCGTTCTCGCCATCGTCGTCGTCGTAGTAGCCCGCGGTGTGCGACCGCACCGAGCGGAGGCCGTCGATGTTGATGCCGACGTGGTTGTTGTCAATGTCGTCGAACTCGATGTTCTGCATGGTGTCGAGCTCGGCGGCGAAGATGCGGTTGCTGGCGTTGCCGTTGTTGTCGATGTTGGCGAGGCCCATGTACTGCGCGGCGAGCGCGCCGGAGAAGTTGCTGCTGGGCGCGACGACGAAGGCGATGCCGTGGCAGCTGAGGTTGGGGTAGGTGGTGAGGATGCCGAACGCGAAGGAGGCCGAGAAGGACCGCACCGCGCTGCCGCCGCGCAACCCGCGCAGGCGGAACGGGGCCGGGAAGAACGCGTGGCCTTTGAGCTGCACCGTGCCGTTGGTCAGCTGGAGGAGGCCGTCCGTCGTGACCGTGGCCGTGCCGTCCAGGGTGAGGTTGGCGCCGGCGAAGCCGGAGAAGACGAAGCGGTCGTCATCAGCGGCGGCACCCGAGGCCACGCGATGGAGGCCATGGAAGAGAAGGATCGGCAGCAGCAAGTGAAACATCCCCATGCGCAGAGCTACAAGCTGGAATAATTCCCTACAAGTGCCGATGGACGGAGCAGTGCAGTTGCTAAGTTAAATCTTGTGTGGACGGGAGGGGGTACGAATACGACTGAAGTACTCACTCCGTCCGAAAATACTCGTCGAAGAAATAGATGTATCTAGACATATTTTGATTTTAAATACATCTATTTTTATCAATTTCTCTGACAAATATTTTCAGACGGAGGGAATACTACGCATTGCTGTCTGGAATTTCCTTGCCGCGTGTCTCAGGCTTGCAGCTAGCCTGCCAGTCTCCGGTCTGAATTTCCGGACGCATCGCTGTTTGTTAGTAGTACGTACTAATTTCCTTGTTGGGTCGCATTATTTGAGCTTGCCTGATCTATACGACGACAACGAGGTCAGCAAATTCTATCTAAGATATGTGGCTATAGCCCAAGTCAAGCAGTGAAAGGGACGGCTGACGGCACAAGTCCTCCGCGTAATTCCCGGCCAAAAGAAAGAAAGAAAACTACTCCGCGTAAAGCCTTTCTTGGGACGCGATCGATGCATGTGAACAAGCAAGACGAAACCAAGCACAGATACTTCCTCCGGTCCTTTTAGTTCGCATATAAGATTTAACTGAAGTCAGCCCTTGTAAAGTTTGACCAACTTTATAAAAAAAATGCCAGCATTCACAATCTAAAATCAATACCACTAAATGTGTGAGGCCGGCTCTGAGGGGGGGCAGGGGGGTGCCCGCCCCGGGCCCCCCAAATCGAGGGGCCTCCTCGCCAGGGTGTGTACAAAGTAGGCTATGGTAAAACATATTTTCGGTCATCAATTTTGACGGCTCGGCCTCACGCAGCACGCTGAAACGTACGCATGTACTAGTAGCCAGGAAAGGAGCCAGCGATTGATTCGTTTCTAGTTAATACGAGCACGTCGAAAAAATAAACTGATTGAAACTTCCGATTCGTTAGCTAGCAAGTGCATGTCGAAAAAAAGGAATTGATTGATCCCTTCCTAATCCATCACACATGCATTTCAGGCAGCGATTCTCAATTTCCCAGCAGCCGCCGACGCTTGTCTCTTCATGATTGCGCGCTTGCCGCTCTTTTTCCCTTTTCTCCTGAATTCATTTTTCCTCCCTAATTCAGATCGTCCGCCAAATTTCAATTCCCTGCGGGCCGTCGATCCCGATTTGCTCTACGTCTATGAATGATTCGACCACCCAAGGTATATCGTCTATTCATATCGAGGTTCCTAGTCTCGTAGATGAATAGCCGCACATCGCCACTGCTCAACATTTGTCTATTGATTTTTTTTTTGCGGATGAGCAATTTTCCATTCATGCAAAAATAATAATTATTTCAGCATTGTGTCTTATTCTGTTGTCTGAAAGAAAGTATTATTCATCTGGTGGTGGTAAATTATTTATTTTCAGCATTGTGACTTGGTACAATCACAGCGTGAAATATTCATAACTTTTTTTTGAAGAGAGTTGGCGATAGTTGAGGAAAGGCAACAAACTAATGGAAGTTCAGAATTTGATCAGTAAGAAGAAATGTCGACATCAACATCAATGTCGCTCCTGAGCATGTAGGTAAATCACATGCACAGTCTGCCTACTGCTGATGAACAACCAGTTTATACTGCTAATATTTATGAAAGAAATTGGAATAATCTTGATAATAAAGCAATAGACATCTTGGTTGAGAAAGGGCCTATGTGAGAGGACAAAAAAAATAGCATACCATCTAGATGATGCAGGAAGACATTTTTTTATATGCTCATTATCATAGGAAATTAAGCAATGGGAAGGAACATGATTGAAAGTGGCTTCGCTCATCAAGGAGATTAGATATGTCATGTCTATTCGTGAAACATGTATTGCTCATGTAAGTCGTAGCCAAAATAAAGTTAGCGATAGCATAACAAAGTTTGCTTGTTTAGAGGCAAGAACCATGACTTGGCTTGGTTCTGGTCCTCAGGATGCTATCCACCTGGCTGTGATTGACTGCAAAGACCTTTTGAGCTGAGTAATGCATGTTTTTCCCGCAAAAAAAGTGGCTACTTTATTCAATAGATGTCGATAAAGTTTTTTGCTTCTGTTGTAAGGTCTCCAAGTATAGCATTAGCAGGATGCAGGAATCAGAGATCCTTAGCACATGATGGATTAGGACATTTTTACATAATATTTATAAATTATTTGATACATATACTGATTTTGGGTGCATTTCAAGTGTTATTGGTAAAATTTCACATATATGTATATTGATTTTTATTGTTTTGGTGTCTTAAGGGCCCCGGGTTTTAGTCTCGTCCCGGGCCCCCAAAATCTCAGAACCGGCCCTGGATGTGTCATGACTTAAAGTTTCATATTATATAAGTTTAGCATGGCAGATGTTGATTTTTTTTATATAAACACGGTCAAACTTTGTGAAGTTTGACTTCAGAGAATTCTAATATGCAAAGTAAAAAAGACCAGAGGGAGTACCAGCTACCAAGTCAAGCATGAAAATGTTAATTAAGGCTAGTTTGCGGTCGCTGAGCTTTGGTACGTGTGTTGTGGTTTCGACGTTTGGTGTAGAAAATAGCTAGGCCAGAGTTTAAGGCATCTTTGACCAAAACATTTTGCTCAAAAGGGCTTGTGGCATCTCACGAGGACCATCAAACTGCCCGCAAAAGTCCCGACCTACGCGTCTGAAACATGCAAGCCATCCAAAGCAATTCTCCACCGGCCCATGGACGTGTTCGTGTGATCTGCAACCTTGGCGCACACGGGGGGTGGGGGATGGCGCGGCCCATCCAAAACCATATCCGGCTAATGCATCGCATTGAAGTTGATTGCCCGTCCGTTCGCTTGGCCGTGACTATTTAAGCATGGCTCTGGGGCCGTCCACACCACACCTCACATTCTCTTCTCTCCGGTCACCGCAGATTCACTCATTTCTATCTTCGCAAACCGTCATCGATGATGTTGAATTCCTTGTTTTCCGTGCCGGCGGGCGGTGGCTTCGGATCTCCTTTTGGATCGTGGCACCGCCGCCGTCGCTCTCTCAGGCCATTGTCCTCCACGACACCCGACTGCTCCGGGGAGGAGGAGACCATCCTCTCCTTTGGCGACGAGAAGGAGCAGGAGCCACAACAACAACCGCAGTTGCGCCTTTCTCAGAGGCGGCAGCAATGGACGAGAAGTATCAGGCGCACCTGGAGCTCCTTCTCAAGCGGTCACTCAAGGACCACGGTCTGGCGCCACCCTCGCCGCCACTCCACTGCGTCAAGGCAAAGCTGATGTCACCGCCTCTCCATTGAGTCAAGGCAGGGCCGGTATGCCCGCATCGACGAGTCGGCACCACCACCACATCGGGCCTGGCGCAACAAGGTCGTGAAGCAGGAGGTGCCCGGACGATCATGAAGGTGTGCGGGGGCCTCCTCCACTACATTGGTCATGGCGGCGGTGGCTCCTTGTCGCGGAGCATCATGTCGACGGAGGAGAGGGTGGCCAGGGAGGTGACGCGGAGGGAACAAGGTAACGTGGCACATCGGGCGACGGGCGCGAAGTCCGACAACATGCCAACCTAGGTCCTCGCGGACCCCAACCTCGCGAGGCCTGGGCTTGTGACCCCTCGGTGACCACCGCAGAGATGTTCGTGCGTGGAGTGCGCCGCCTAGACGGGGAGCTCGTGAAGATAGGAGAGGAATGGTCGCTCAATGACACCTTCGACACGGGTCAAGGGCATGGCTCCCCGGCCATGGCCGGCGTCGACCGGGGTGGCCCACTGCATGACACGGGAGAGAGTCGGGCGGCTTCCTCCGCGAGTACCAAGCAGAGTTCGCGCAAGGCAATCGCGGCCTCACGCCCTTCTGTCGCTGGAAGGGCCATTTCTACAACTTTTGACTGTGACAATGGCACGGATGGTGACAGAGGTGCCACCGGCTAGTCCGGCCAGACATATGAGGTCACAGTCCAGTACAGATTAGTTTATGTTTTTTTAGTTTTAGTTGAGCGGATGAAATATGGTCCGGTTTATGTGAAATATATCATACTTATGTCCGTTTGCATGAATCTCGCCATGTTTCTATGAATTATGTCTGAATTTGTTTGTATTAGGGACAGAGTTTTGGGGGAAGTGTTGGATGGTCGGCTCTCGTGTCACTGTCCGTGGACACATCCAGATGCGTCCGCGAAGAAATACTATGTCCATTTTGGGGGTCGACGTTGAAGATGTCCTTAACTCTTCAAAAGATTTATTTCAAGGAGTTAAGCACACTCTAATCAAATCCTCAAAACATTTTACTCCTCAAATATTTGAGGAGAAGTGTGAGCCGCCGCTCAAGTT